>NC_090026.1:102862827-103163597 GCF_037176765.1 Anolis sagrei | reverse complement strand
AACAAGGTCTGCATTTTAACAGCACCAAGAGAGGCGACTGTTGATGCCCAGCTGGACATTTGGGAGCTGCCTGCTGTCTTGCATTTCCTGGCAATCACCCTTGGGGAAACATAAGGGCATGGAGGGAGGGGGGAGATTTGATGTCTGAGAGAGATGGAGGGAGAAGAGAGGAATAGAAATGACAGCAGTGGAGACAGGGAGTTGGAGAAAGGAGGGGTGGGAGCAAAATTTGCTTCTAAGAAAGAAATGTAACCAAAAAAAGAGAGGAGATGTTAAAGAATACAAAAGAATTAATTAGAGTGAAGATACTGGAGCTAAATAGATTTCACAGTTTAGACTGTGTTAAGTTTAGACCGGAACTGTGGCAATGGGATAGATAGATAACGGATGGATGAATTATGCAGTCCTCGTGTACTCAAATAATGAAAGGTTCCTGGAGCCATCAAAAATATGAATATTGCCTTTGCCTTTCCTCGAGACAAGGTTTGCCCAAGGTCACCCAGTAGGTTTATGCGGTGGAGTAGGGATTCAAATCCTGGTCTCCAGAGTCCTAGTCCAGCACCCATACTACTATATTATGCTGGTTCCATAATGAATAATTTGATCATTAGCAAAGTTTTCCTCCCCAGTGATCCTTCTTAACTTTATCAAAAAGTTTAAAAGTTCAAAATCAAGACTTGTAGGACATTGTGAGAATTATCTCCTTATTCCCCCTCTCTCTTTCCTGTTGTTTGTTGTTATGTTCTTTCTGGGATCCAGCCTGTGCTAGATGAGGTTACACTCCCTCTGAAGACAGGTTCGCAGTTTGGGGGTCCTCCTGGACTTGGCATTGAATCTAGAGACCAAAGTATCTGTGGTGGTCAGGAGGACCTTTGCACAATTAAAGCTTGTGCACCAACTGCACCCGTTCCTTTGGAAGCCAGATCTGGCCACAGTGGCCCATGCCTTGGGGCCCTTCCATACAGCCCCATATCCCAGAATATAAAAGCAGAAAATCCTACATTTTCTGCTTTGAACTGGGATATATGGCAGCATAGTCTCAGATAACCCAGTTCAAAGCAGATATTGTGGGAGTTTCTGCCTTGATATTCTGGGATATATAGCCATGTGGAAGGGCCCTTAGTTACATCCTGTCTGGATTACTGTAACACACTCTACAAGGGGCTGCCTCTGAAGAGTGCTTGGAAACTTCAGCTGATCCAAAGAGCTGCAACCAGGTTGCTAGCTGTGGCTGGCTACAGGGAGCAGACAACCCCCCTGTTGAAGCTGCTCCACTGGCTGCCAGTCTGTTTCTGGGCACAATTCAAAGTGCTGGTTATGACCTTTAAAGCCCTAGACAGTTCAGGTCCAGGCTATTTGACTGACTGCATCCCATTCTATGAACCTGCCCAGGCCCTGAGATCTTCAAGAGGGGTCCTTCTCTCGGTCCCACCTCCATCTCAAGTCTGGTTGGTAGGAATGAGAAAGTGGGCCTTCTTGGTGGCTGTCCTTCATCTCTAGGGAAGCCAGAATGGCCCCTTCCCTGCTGTCCTTCTGGTGGGAGCCTAAAACCTGCTGTGGATGAGATTGTGAGGGAAATGCTATTTTAGTATACCTACTGTCTTTTAATTTTGTTTTTACTTCACTGATACTATTACTTGTTTTTTAATTGCTTTTAAGCTTTTGTATTCAGCTTTTAAACTTGCCAAGTGTGTAGTCCGAGTTCACCTAATGGGTTTTCATTTCTGAGTGGGGATTCAAACTCTGATGTCCCAGCATCCAACATGCAAACCACTACAATACAATGCACAAACACTGCACTGGCTCCCTAAACATAATGTCTACTTAGACATGCCCTCCATGTGTGCCATGCAGTTTGCCTCAAGTACATATTTCTTGTGAATAGAACGCAGATTTACCCAGCCTGCAAGAACCTAATTCAAATCTCATTTCAGTACAAACAATTTTCTCTGGGGGACTCTTAGATTTCTCTCCTTATCACAGGTTAACCCTGAGCATTTTGGTCATGGGAAGAGTAATATTTAAGTAGTACTAAATTACCATTCTAAATAAAGTGAAAAAGTTCAATATTATTGGCATTTTACATGTATGTGTATGTGGATTTGATAAGCATGATTATTTTTTAAAAGTTTTTACTTTACATTTTAAAACATTTTAAAGAATGTTACCATAATACATTAATTTTCATAGGGTAGTATTTAGTTACATAATGTTTCTCACTTTCTACTTCAGATTATTTCAGTTTGATGACATCATTCATTTTTATTAAGTTTAATCCAGACTTGGTCAAAAAAGTACCATGGAAACCAATGGAATTTAGTTCGTCATGTTTAATTTACATGGAATTGATTTCAGCGGGTCTACTAGAACTAAGTTTTGAACCAATCCATGAAAGTACAATGTTGGTGTTTGCTTTATTCTGCACATATTGATATTGATAGATGCCCTCAAGGAAGACATTTTTTATAACATGTCAAGCAACACATTTGAATGAATAAATTGTCCTTGAGACACAAGTCTGAGGTTCATGCTTCCTTTTGCTCGTCATGTTTTATCTTTCCCTCATCAAAGTGAGGTTAAGTTTCATCTTTTTTTAAAGAAGCCAAGACATACAGTATATGCCCTGGTTTTGAAATGACAAAAAAGTCCTAAAGTCCTTTTTTTAAAAAGCTTTTGTATTCACTATAACTTGAGGAAATTTCATTTCTAAATTCAGATATGCCAAATATGTAAATATCTTAAGTCCTTAGAGGCCAGTCATTTAAGGTTTGGGGGATGCGAAGTCTGCTGACTCACATCCCTGGAGAAGTTAGTCCTACATCAATTGGAGTGTTACTTTGGAAAGCAGCAAGTAGTGATAGCAGCAAGCGTTTCTTACAATATAATTGCCTCTTTTGTCTTAATGCAGATATAAATAAACTCTATCCCAGACCAGAACATTAGAGACAACGCAAAGGCTTGTTTTATAAATATGAATGCAATGATTGTTACTGACAACTAACTGTACCCAGCCATGCATTGCAGTGGCCCAGTCTGGTTAAATGGAAAAGAAAGAAAACAGAAAGAGCTGGTTTCTAATATATGTAATTTCATAATTCTTGTGGGTATACAATATTTTTGTTGTTCCATTGTCAGTGAAAAAATAATAGTAAAGGTGTAAATAATAATAATAATACTGGTTTATATAATAATGATAACAATAGCAATGATACTGGTCTATATAATAATGATCACTGTATTTTAGGGAAACCCTTTCCTTTCCTTTCCTTCCCTCCTATCTATCTCTCCCTTTCTACCATTCAATCCTTCCTTCCTTCTGAGCCTCCAGTCTTCCTGGAGGTGTGGGCATGAGGCGACACCAGGCAAGGCTGGGCAGGGCGTGAGGGTACAAGAGCCCAGGGCTTGGGCTGGGCCTATCTCCTTGTCTGCCTCCTTCCCTCCCTCCCCTGGGCCCATGCCCTGCTCCTCTCCCTGGCCTGAATTTCCCTACTTGCCCTGCCGACCTTTTCCCACTCTTCTTCCCCCAGTTCTGCTCTGGAGGAAGGAAGGCAGGCAGGCTCAGTGGGGGGCAACCAGGCTGCGGATCCATAATGGCGGCTCTGGCCCTGACGGAGTTGCTTCACAATATGTTGCTTGGACATCCAGCAGATGGTGCCGTTTTTGATGCCAAGCATGTTTTTACCTGTCACGGATGTGACATCTATATAATAGTAGGTATGTGAATGAATACATTAAAACATTTGCCTGTTTGAATGCTATGTTGTGTTCAAATTTTGAAGCAATTGGTGAAGTATTTTGGGAGATTTGAGGTCATTCACAAATGAACATTTACATCTTTTTTATTTATATAGATGCTAGCACGTATAAATATTGCTCCTAATCCAAAGCAAAAACTGTGCCTGCTTGGGATACTGGTGAGGATCTTCTTTTCCTAAGAGACCATCCACCAGGGCTAGAGGGAGTAGAATAGGAAGGAGGAAGTAATAGTACCACTATATTCAGCTTTGGTCTGACCTCTCCTGAAATACTGTATCCAGTTCCGGGTGCCACAGTTCAAGAAAGATATTGACAAGCTGGAACATTTCCAGAAGATAGTGACCAAGATTGGAAAGTGTGGAAACCAAGCATCAGGAATGACACAGGAAAGTGGGTATATCTAGTTTTGAAAAGAGAAGAGTGTCAGATTACACAATAGCTATGTTTAAATATCTAAAGTGATGTCATGTATTTTAGTCCATTAAAGACTTTCCCAATAGTATCCAGGGAGAGGCTATAGCACTAAGGCCCATGGGCCATATGTGAGTCTCCAAGGTTATTTACCCAGGCCCCACCCTAAACTTTCAACATAGGGTTGTTCTAAGTCTGAAACGACTTGAAGGAACACAACAACAACAATCCGAGTTAACTTGACTATCTCATCAGCGACCAGCAGGCCCCCACCTTCCATTGAAATACTGGTAAGTTTATGTTGGTTAAAGATGTTCATCATTTTAAATATTGTATTGTTCTTTCATGGGTATTTTTGCACTACGAATAAGATATGTGCAGTGTGCATAAGAATTCGTTCATTTTTTTTCAAACCATAGTCTGGCCCCCAAACAGTCTGAAGGACCGTGAACTGGCCATCTTTTTAAAAAGTTTGAGGACCCATTTTTTTTTGTTCTGTCAGGAGTGACTTGAGAAACTGCAAGTCGCTTCTGTTGTGAGAGAATTGGCCGTCTGCAAGGACGTTGCCCATGGGACGCCTGGATGTTTTGATGTTTTCTCATCCTTGTGGGAGGCTTCTCTCATGTCCCCACATGAGGAGCTGGAACTGATAGAGGGAGCTCATCCGTGCTCTCCCTGGATTCGAACCTGCGACCTGTGGGTCTTCAGTCCTGCCGGCACTGGGGTTTAACCCACTGTGCCACCGGGGGCTCCTGAGGACCCATGAGCTACAGTGAATGCTGCGTTTTGGTGTCCCTGATATTTACTGTTCTTCTATACCAGAACCAGTTCCATGATGAAGCAGTGAGGAAATCTCTGGCAGTAACTGGTATTTTCTCATCAGCTCCCAGCTTCTTCTCTTTTTTGAAACACAAAGTGATACACATTGGATAGAATCCTGTTGGTTACTTCCAACTAGACTAGACCCACTGAATCGATCCCTGAGTGGTGAGTCAAAGTGTAAGTCAATTCAATTAATTAAATGCAAGCATAGTCCACTGTGGAGAGGACTGGTAACTATAGAGAAACAGAGTTCTTCTCTCCCTATGCTTGCTTGGGAGACACACCAACATGTTTTGGCATACTGAAAGTGATGTAATATCACTTTCAGTCACCATTTAGACTGATTTTCTGCTCTTTTGTTTAGATGAGTAGATGGGGCTCTTGGCAGATTGGGGGAAGTAAACTGCCACATTTTGGGGGTAGTCTTGGCCAGTTTTCATCCAGAAAGTAACTTGAAAAGTAGCCCAAATTTTAAAATTTCTGAGGGGTCTGGCATCTTTGGGGGGGGGGGGATTCAAGGGATACCCATAGGCCCCATGTATGTGCCCCATAGGCTGCACTTTTCTGATTAATCATTCCACTCTAGTTTGGACTTAAAAATAGATTTACAACCTCTTCACGTGGCCCTTTTGAGCCATGATGGTGTGTCGGCAATTGTTGGTGAAAGGGAAGGAGTTTGGGGTGGCTCATGGTGCCCTGCATGCCTTCCATTCTCCTCTCATCACACGGAGAGGCAGCAGAGAGTACTTTGGCAACCTTTCCCTCCCTTCATCAAATGGCAGAAAGGGCGGCAATGCATGGCAATGTGTGTTGTCCCGCCTCTCTTTCTGCCATCGCATGGGGTCAAACAGCACTTTCCTTCCCATGGTGGAGGACAAAGCCTCCACTTTGTAAGAAAAGTGGGCAGGGCCTGCCATGCATTGTGTGATGGCGCACCGCAGGCCCTGACAAGCCTCAAAATAAAGCAGCCAAATGGGACATTTTTGCCCTGTGTGAAGAGATCCCTAGACCATTGTGTCCTCACTTGTGAACTACATACGTATACTGGGAAAGATCACACAGTTGCCAGTACTTCACTGTCCAATCAGATTCCAAATGTGGAACGGAGTATAGCACTCAATTGGTATTGCTCTTTGCCTTTTCCTGTTTATACCATTTCATTTTGAACCCTTGGATAGACTCAGTGGAGAAAAGGCAGGTGAAAGAAGCATCTCAGCACTTATTCACAAGGAGGTGGAGGGGATGTTGCAGAGAAATCGATTTTAATTATCTCTTTAAATTGTGAGCCAGGCCTTAGTTGTGCAGGGCTGAACCAAGACAGAGGAAATGGCTCTCCTGTCCCACGAAGGACTACAATGCATACACTGAGATCCTATCTCAGGAGACTATGTGCATTCTCAATAGCAACATCTCCCAATAGTCCTCTCTTTTATAAACAGCACAGTATGAGTGAGGACATATCCAGCTATTTTCCTATAGCTGGAAATGCTGCCATAGTCATTTGCATAGACCTCCAAAGGTTTTCAAGTGGTCCCTGAAAATTATATCCTTATCGGTGGTGGCCCCTCGGCTATGGAAGCCTTACCTGTAGACATCAGACAGGCCCCTTCATTGCTGGCGTTCCGGAGGAACAAGCGTTTGGCTAAGCAGTGCAACTGAACACAGGAAGACGGTAAAATTGAACATAGGAAATGGTACAAGGATTATGAGAATGGATTCTGATTTGTTATTGAGGCGTTATGATATGATAATGATTGTTGATTTTGTCTGCTGTATATGATGTGTTTTAATCGCTTAGGATATTGTTGTGATAATCTGTATTGTGTAAACCGCATTGAGTTGCCTAATTAGGCTGAAAAATGCGGTATAGAAATAAAGCAAATAAATAAATAAATAAATTATAGCATGCCCAACTACAAGAAAAATAGGGAAGAGGACAGAAACGGTGCTCCATCCAAGTTGAATTTGGGGGTTTTAGCCATTCCATGATCAGAACAGAATTCCAGTCTATGTGACAACTATAAAAATGAGTTGTAAACATGCATTTGACTCACAATTGTAAATCGCTAACAGGATACCTGGCACAATTTCCAAGGCCAACCATTTTTTGCCCATCCTGCAGAAATGCTCCTGCCTCCTATAAACAATAATAATACATTGGTTATGTATCATTTGCTACCTTTTGTGACAGCCAAATGGCAACCAAACCACCAAGCTGGCTGCCTCACTGTGCTTAATGCTATGGGATTGCACATAGGCTACACAAGTATGTTTACCAGGCTCAGTTGCTGATCCCTGTAGTGTCTCAGTTGTGAAAAATAAAGCACTGTACACACATCTTTGAACTAGGCCTGCAAAATTAAACTGGAAAGAGCATTTTTCCAAATATCTACATGCCAAAGGGGTTGTTCATTTCAGAGCCAGCTGCCTACAGTAAAGCATACAAAGCATGATTTTTTTTTCCTGGCAACTCTAGGTCAGTTTAAATTACATCTGACATCTACCTTCAACCTCCGCTCTTAATTCTCCTCGCCGATAGACTCTGCCTTTTTCTGTCGAACTGAGGCACACATCTTTGGATACTCCAGTGCTCTCCATTGTCAGGACAGTTCTTCTAACATTGCACCCGGGCTTCTTTTCAAGACTTCTGGCGGAAACGTGAATGCATTTGAAGGGCGAAATGGAACAATGCCTCCGTTTCTCACCTGCTAGAAGCCAGCATGTCTCAAAGCACCGGCAAAGCAGGTGGCTGGCCCTTGCTCTTTTTAGACAAAACTGCAGCTTGAGGGGGGAACCACAGGAGGTGTTTCCTGTAGCTTGTGCTCTCACACTGCTGTGCTTCTCTACCTCACTTCCAGGAGAGTTTTATCTTGCATGCTCCCCCCACCCACCCCCAGGTTGTCTACATTTATAACTTGCGGTTTTTGAATTCTTAATTCTACATAATGCAAACAAGGAATAATCGTGAAGAACCCCTAAGACTAACATATTTATTTTTGCATAAAGTTTCCTGGAGTATGTCCACCACATCTTCAAATTTATGCAGTGTAACCTGAGACATTAAGGTATATATGCAAATCAATTCATTTGGGGTGGAATGTTGGCTTGAGGATACTGCTATTATTGTGTATCTTCACGTCATTTCTAACATATGGAGACCCTGAGAAGAACCTATCATAGTGTTTTCTTAACAATATTACTTTCCCCTGGAGCTGCAGCTGGATCTACACTGCCTTATAACCCAGGATCTGATCCTAGATTCTTTGCTTATCCCAGGTTATCAGGCAATGTAGGCTCATATAATCCAAAGCAGGGGGACGGTTTCTTTGAAGAGATCATTGCTTATTAGGGTCATCATCCACCTAAATCTGTTGGGCAGATTCAGCAGAGGGTTCCATAAATGGCTATCTGCAGGAACCGGTAGAGGGTCTGGCCTGCGATCTGTTGGCTTACTGGTCAACCCGGAGCCATGTGTGGCCGGATCTGGTGATGATTCCCCAGAAATACTTCATCTGTCCACCTACCAGCATGCAAAGTGAGAGGGTATTCAGCCTGGCTGGAGATGTCGTCACCTTTCACCAGAGCTTGTTGGACCCCACCTTGTGGAATATCTGGTCTTTCTGAAAGTCAACCTCCCCCTCCTGGGGTTCCCAGAACTGGACCCCAACGTTTAAACATCTCAATTTTACAGGCTGCCCCACAGCCACGTGGCATGAGCCAGTGTCATGCTGCCAGGACAGTTCTTGCAGCCTCTCTACCAATGTCGATTGAGTGCAACCTACTTTTGCCCTTTGAATTTGCCAGTTTGAAATAAGCTGAGGACAAAGCAAGGAGAGAAGCTGATAGGTTTTTAAAGCAAATGTAAAACTGGAGTGACAAAAGATGAATTGGGATTGTCCTTGTCAAGTTGGGACAGTTAGAATGTAAGCAAAATGCAACAAAAGGGAAATTATGTAGGGTTGCTAGACTGAAACTGGAGATGGCACCTATAATGATTGTGTAAAATTAATAATTTCAGCAGCTATTGCTCCTCACGCAATCGGATAACAAGAAGCACCTACTAAGACTCGGACTTCTAAACATTCAATATTCAGGAACCGCCTCTAGTTTTCAATCTGGCAGCCAACAGCAGTACCCTAAGAAAAAGAGACAATATGTAAAGCTCTGTGTGTGTGTGTGTATACACAACCACACACACACACAACCTTTCTTGCTAGGATCATAACACAATGTTCTCCCAATTCCTTTATTTTATCCAGACCACAGTTCTTATGAAATTGGCTAGACTGAAAGTTGAGGAAGAGAAAGTCTGTGTATAAAGACTGCCACGTTATACTACTTACTCAGACGTACACTCCACTGAACTCAATGTTATGCCTTCTAAGTAGATAAGAGAATACAATGCAAGTTGCCTCAGCACAACAGGGAATGAGGGGATGCAAAGATACCAAAAATGTACCTGGTGTAAGATGTAAACAAAAATAGAGGAGCGGATTTTTTTTTTTTAAAGAATGGAATCAAAGCAAAGTAGTAACTACAAGTGTTAATGCAAGAGTTCATGTGAAATATTCCAATAGGTGGGAATGAAAAGCAGTAATCTTAGCTTAGCTGTTTTTCAACCAGGAAATTGGGAGGAGGAAACCTGTCAACACAAATATAAAAACAAGTATTACGAAAATTACAGAGTTAAAGGAAAAGATCACCCTCAACAGCTCCCATTGTTCAACTTTCGATTTTATTCAGAATTAAACTTAGCAAAAGAGCCAATGTTAAGCTGCTGCAAGAGTGCAATTGACACATGTTTGGGAATATCTGCGCCAGATGGGTCTGCCTCCCTCCTTCTTTGTGCCACTCTCTTCATGTTCTTGGCTGAGCTGCAGAGACACAGTCAGACAGATCTGCTGAACATATGAATGCTAAGAAAGTCGTTTCCCTAGTAACAATAACCATGTCGCAGGGCTCAGAACTTCTTGCCTTCCCTTATGGGATTTTGTTTGCTTGTTTGTTTGTTTTTCCTGGGTCAGACAATGTAGAAGCAAAAAGGGGGAGGGATAGGTGGAGGAGAGGAGAGCTGTCTTAAAGGCTCCTTGTGTCTCATTCCTCCTGGGAAAGGAGCAGGTTACACTTTTGAAAATGTCAGCTGTGTTTGCTCAAGATGCTGTGCCTGACTTCACCTTTAAAAAATAAAATAAAGCAGAACAATAATGACCGTTGCAAACTTGAAATGCAACTACACTTTATAATTAATGCAGTTCAAGATCACTATCATGGTTCAATGCTATGGAATCATGGGAGCTGTAGTTCTTCAAGGTCTTTAGCTTTCTCTGCCCAATAGTACTTGTGATGGCATGCCCAAGCCTTTGGGAAAACTATCTCGGGGACTATCTGATACCTTCTGTTAAGATTAAAACCCTTAGCAGACAGAGGTACTTTGAGGCAAAGTGAAAAGATAACCAAATGAGTTTACTGAAACAAGATGAATAAAGAGTTAACTCCACCCAGGACTATCATAGGATAACTTAAAACAATACATTACAAAGGGAGATCTTGCTGGCTGCAGTCATCTTTTTGGGATCTTCTGCCTCTGATGCAAAGCGATAGATTATAAGTTGTTGCTTACAAACTGTCTTAATCTTCTCTCCTATGAAGCATAGGCTGGCCAAAAGCTTCTGTTGTCCTTTGGACTGTTGGTATAAATGCTAAATGCTGCCTGTTTTGGATTGGTAGGCCTAGGATACCAGACAATATCAAAGTCTCTAAAAGACTGTAGCTCTACTGTAGAAAAAAGGAGCCCAGTAAAGAGCTTTATGCAGGGAAATTGAATAGACCAACTAAGACTGGCCTCAGAGGGGTGTTTTTATGCTCCACCCAAAAACTAATACAGAGGAAGGCATCTACGCTATTGGGAAGGCCTATAAACAGGGAGAACTGAAGCAGAGGAGCGGAGAAGGCAGAACCAAGACTTCACATTACTGGAGCCTCACCAAACTATAACTCCAACGATTCCATAGTATTGACTTGAGCCATGGCAGTTAAAGGGGTGTCATATTGCATTAATTCTACAGTGTAGATGTACCTATAGGCAGGAAAACACTTAGATTGGGTCCACCTTTGTTTCTTCTCACTTAAATCTTGCCTTTCTCTTTCAACACAAGATTTTTTGCTTGCTCAACTGGGGGCCCAACCAGATAGTGCCTTTATCCCAGGAGCTTCTGCAGCAAATAGGAGGGTGGTCATACACTGTTTCCTGTAAACCCAGAAGCAATCACTACAAAAGGCAAAAACCATGAGATTTCCAGGTGTGGGAATATCGCGGTTTTGAGCCGAATATCCTGATCTTCGCATGTTTGTATGTTCCCACAATAGGATATTTTATCTGGGTTTGATCCTGGGTTTTAGATGCTTGTTCCTGATTGATCCATTCCTAAAAAGAAGGTGACACTTGAGTAGAAGGAAACAACTTTGTTTGTGTGCCAGAAACTTCATGAAATGTTTGGAGGACACAGTTTCTCTGACCTGCACATAGAAGGGAACTTTTGCGGTAATCCGCATGACCAAATTTCCACATAGATGCAACATGTGTTTTTTTTTAAAAAAAAAAAACCTGCTGGTTTCTAGCGGAAGTCCCGCGGTGACCCTCTTGGGATCCTTTAAATCTCAGAACAAACCATCAAGTCTGGACAACGAAGGCAGAAATCCCGGGACCAACAGGTCTGTATGTGGACCTCTCCTGAAGTCCTGAGATTTTTGACCCTCAGCACCCTAGGTCAAGACACACAGCTATCTTATAATTCTGGTCACCTTACCTATAGTTGAAAAGTCTATGGTTTGGGGCAATTGAGACATGACAATTGCCACAGAAAGGGGTGCAACACAAAAGGCCACCGCAGTCCAGTACTTCTAGGGACCCCCTTTCAACCTTATAATTTAATGAGCCATCAGAGTCTTCTGAACCCTTAGGTTGGCTCTTTTCCTGTCACAATTAAAACATAGATAACTGCAGTGATCCACATACTCTCCAACATTTTTCATATGAAAAGCAGGATACACATGGGCAAACAACAAAGTGGCAGAAGCTACAAATTAGAGAGAACATACAAGCTAGGAAAGTAGCTGAAGTCATCAGCTAGAAGTTAGAAAGCCTTGGTCAACCAGCAGTTCCTTAGACTGTCATGGCTGCTGAGCATCTACATATTTTTGTGCAGTATTCCTTCTTTCTTTCTTCTCTTTGCTCCAACTTCATTTATTGCACCAGTGGTTCTTAACCTGTGGGCCGCGGACCACCAGTGGGCCGTGAGAACGAAAATTTGCTCCGCGAGCCTCCTTCCTCTTTATTGTATTTATTTCCGTTCTTTTCACGCCTCCTGCCACTCCTTCACTGTCTATGGCCATGGCATATGTTCTGTATCAGAAACTAGAGCTGATGTGGTCTATCCAATTCAATTTTCTGAATCAGCACCCCAAACTGAATCTAAAGTTGACTGAAAACTGATTCGTAACCCTTTTGGTACTAATGTTGGAGAGTGGTCCCTGGTCAAGTGATCCTTGATTTTAAAAAAAGGTTGAGAACAACTTCACCGTATAGTTGCCTCTGGCTTGGGAGGTTACTTTTTTGAACTCCTGTTCCCAGAATAATTCAGCCAACATTGATAGTGGGCAGGCTGGCTGCAGCTACACATTAGAGCTGACACACTAACATGTCACCACACACGGTTTGGAAAGCTCTGCCTATGTTATGGAGTGCATAGGAATCCTGAGTATAAAACAGTCAGGAATGTGTGACTCCAGGTTACGGATTCATAACTGTGATCATGAGTTCTAGCTTACATCTCTTGCAAAAGTTAAAAATGAAAAGCACTAAGGACCTCCATAGCTGCGTGTACCGAAGTTCTCTTATATCAGTGTTTCTCAACCTGGGGGTTGAGTTCCCTGGGGGGGGGGGTCATGAGGACATTTCAGAGGAATAGCTAAAGACCATCAGAAAACATATATCTCTGATGGTCTTAGGTGCCCCTTTGGCAGAGAAGGCCGACGATCTCTCCACCTGTTTTTCTCTTTCTTTTTGGAAACAGATGGCAAATCCTCCCACCAAAAGCCCTCCTCTGCTGTGATTGGTCGGCCTCTCAGCCAGTCTCTCAGGCAAGAAAAGGGCTATTTCTGAGACTCCAAGAGGGGAGGGGAGAGCAGGTGTGCTTGGTGGATGGCAGCATGGTGTGCATGTGCAGGCAAGGGAGAGCGTGTGAGGCTGGAGGGAGGCTTGCACCAGTGAATCCCTAAGGCATGGGGGTTCTGTGTGGGATGTTTGGTCCAATTCTATTGTTGGTGGGGTTCAGAATGCTCTTTGATTATAGGTGAACTATGAATCTCAGCAACTACAACTCCCAGATGTCAAGGTCTATTTTCTCCAAACTCCACCAGTGTTCACATTTGGGCATACTGAGTATTCATGCCAAGTTTGGTCCAGGTCCATCATGGTTTGAGTCCACAGTGCTCCCTGAATGTAGGTGAACTACAACTCAAAAACTCAAGGTCAATGCCCACTAAACCCTTCCAGTATTTTCTGTTGGTCATGGGAGTTTTGTGTGCTGAGTTTGATTCAGTTCCATCACTGGTGGAGTTCAGAATGCTCTTTGATTGTAGGTGAACTATAAATCCCAGCAACTACAATTCTCAAGTGACAAAATCAATCCCGCTCCAATTCCACGAGTATTCAAATTTGGGCGTATCGGGGATTTGTGCCAAATTTGGTCCAGTAAATGAAAATACATTCTGCATATCAGATATTTACATTATGATTCATAACTGTAACAAATTACAGTTATGAAGTAGCAACAAAAACAATTTTATGGTTGGGGATCACCACAACCTTAAGGGGTATTAACGAGTCGCAGCATTAGGAAGGTTGAGAAATACTGTCTTATGTCAATGCACTTTCTGTTAAGCAAAAACAAACCTGTAAACACAAACGTGAGAATCACTTGGAAAACTATGAATGTCCCTGTTGTTTTGAACCTGTGAACAAACAAGACGTATTGATTCCAGATTTCAACACTTTGTGTGAAAGCCGGCCAAGATACTAGCTGGCTGGACTGTCATCTTTGAGAGCTGCTTATCAAGTTACATAGTACAGGGCTCAATGGACAATTGCTGCTGGTTCATTATATGGCATCCCCTTCTCTAGCTTATTGTCAGTCTGTTATAATATGGTCCGCAAATTGCTTTCTCCAGATAAGGAGACTTGTTTTTAAAAACCTATGAATAAAGCTTTTTTTTTTAGAGTTAGGAATTTTCATTGTGGGATTTGTTTTTAAAAAAATCAATTTCCCCACTTTTCTCAGCCTCCGAAAGCAGTATAAACAGCTTATATTGAAAAGATTCACTCATCTGTCCTTATCACACTTCAGGATGCGGAGTGCATTCTCTCTTCTCTTGCCCTCCTTGCTTTTAATGCCGGGTTCCTTTCTCCAGCCATCCATAGTAAACACCAATTCCATTTCCATCCTATTATTTTTCTAATCAAGGGTTTGTCATGCAAAAGAAGATCTGAGGTGTCTGTGTTTTCCATTATGCAAACTATTCAGCTATGATAATGGCTTTAGGACAGTTTCAGAAAGAAAGAGGGAATGCAATGAAATCGCAAACCAGCGAGCCCTTCATATATGTTTTTTCTCTCTCTCTCTCTCCTTTGCATTTAAAATTCAGGCCACTGAGTTCACCCTAATTTGCCACATGCATTTTCTCTAGTATCCCCCAATCTGTTCTTATTGTAAATAAAAGAATTGGCAGCTTCCAGTGAATAGGTTTCTCTTAAGTGCTTATCAAAAAGAGAGAGAAAGAAACAAAAAAAGAAAGAAGAAAGAGAGGGGTTGTAAAACCTAGGCATATTTAGTACTCTCAACTTTCCTTTGCTTGCACAACTAAACACACATTTAGTAAAACCTACACTCAGTGAAATTTACCTTTTGAGCCAAAGTTGTTTCTGTTCAGAACAAAGTAAAAAAAGAACTGCCAGCAAAGAAAACCTGACATTTCTTAGACTTTTTCTAGTCTGTCTTATGCCAAATCCCATGGGAAGAGGGCTATAAAGAAAAGGAGTTTATTTTCCATGTCCTTTGAACACAGTGCTTTCATATTTTCTAGGGCAGGATATATTTTTTTTGCAGACAATCTCAATAATTGTATTTTCTATTAATGCAATATTTGAAAACAATGAGGATTTTGTGCACTGTTTAATATTAAACCAACATATAGCTAGATAATGTTGTGTAATGTCCAATCCGAAGTATTTGAATGAGAAAGCAGCTGCCATAAAACCAATTTCTGGGACATATTAATATATATCAGTTTTTGAATCTTGTTCTCACTCTGATTTGCTAGATGCGCTGTGTAGGTGTGTGAATCTGAAGATATAAATATAAATGTAATTATATCCATACGAACGAATTTCTCAGACGTGTTGTTGCATGCCTTGGTGAAGAAAGTTTGGAGGGAACCATTAAATCATTAAAGCAACTTGACAGGTTCCACTGCTACAATAATCATTTATTTTACTCATGTATTTATATCACGCCTTCCTCCTTATACTGTATAGGATCCAAGGTGATAAACAAACAAATTTATTTTATTTATTTCATATCAAAAGCATTGCATAAATCAGTATAAAACTGATAAAAATAGAAGGAGAACAAGCAGCTAAATATCTTTTGACCAAAAACAGGCAACAGCAACTGCAACTCTGTACATGGGGCAGGGCAGTTGTCTGTTCTGCTCCAGAGTCACACAAGTTGGCCAGGTTGTCTTTTGATCTGCCCACTCTGCTTCTGAGTCTGCTCAGGGACTTCCAAGTTGTCCATTTTTAGTTTGCCCCTGGAGGCAGACCTTCCTGGAGGGACATCCAATTGGGATTTCCTGGTTTAGCTGCCCAGAGGGATACTCTTGCTGTTGCTGGGGGAACATTAAGAGGAGTTGTGCTTCTCATGTAGCTTTTCCTTGATTTGAATCTACTGGGAGGGAGCTGATAGCCATGTAGTGGGTGGCTTTCACAGTGTTCAACCTTATTTCTCTCACATTTAGAAGCAACTTCCCGTCGCACATCAGGGCGGCAATGCCAGAGTTTATCAACAGGTGTATGTTTAAGACATCCTGTGATTATTCTGCATGATTCATTCAATGCTATGTTCACCTGCTTCGTGTGGGCAGGTAAAGGTAGGTAGAGGTTTTTCCCTGACTTTAAGTGCAGTCATGTCCAACTTTGGGGGTTGGTGCTCATCTCCATTTCTAAGCCAAAGAGCCGGCACTGTTTGCAGACACCTCCAAGGTCATGTGGCCAGCATGACTGCATGGAGCGCCGTAACCTTCCTGCCAGAGTGGTACCTATTGATTTACTCACATTTGCATGTTTTTGAATTGCTAGGTTGGCAGAAGCTGGATCTGACAGCAGAAGCTCATGCTTCTCCCCAGATTCGAACCTGCGACCTTTTGGTCAACAAGTTTAGCAGCTCAGTGGTTTAACCCACTGTGCCACCATGGGCAGACTTGTGCCAAACAGGGAAGGCATACTTGGCAGTTGAGTGAGACAAGGCTAGGGCTGATGATCTTATTAATTTTGGGTCTGCACCCAATGTGCTGCCAGTAAGTTTCCGCAGAATGTTATTGCGTGCAGCTACTTTGTGCTTGATGTTCATGAAGTGTTTCCTATATGTTAGTGTTCGATCTAAGGTGATACTGAGATATTTAAGATGGAAACAATGTTCAAGCTCTTGACCTTCCCAGGTAACTTTCAATTTCCTGTTGTCCTCACAGCCTCCGTTGGTAGAAAGCACATACTTGTGTCTTGGCAGGGTTAGGCTTCAGGTGGTTATCTTAGTAGTAACAAACAAATAAAAAATAAGGTACCATTTTTAAAATTATCCCTGCAGAAGTTTAAAAATAGTTACATAATACTTCAAACCCAAAGACTTATCTGAATAAGAGAGTACAGTCGCCCCCCTGTATTCCAGAATCTATGGATGCCCATGTCCCTTATACACAATTGCATAGTGAAATGGCCTGATATAAAATGGCAAAATCAAGGTTTGCTCTTTGGCATTTTTGAGGAAGGGGAGAATATTTTCATAATGGTATAAAGCATTAATCTAATGAATGATGGAGGAACTATGGGGAACTGGTTACTTATTACCACATGTGGTGTGAGTGTTCCAATATTTCTGAAATTCAGGAAAACATATTCTAATACAGCAAATTAAAAAAAATAACAACTCCAGTTGATCAAAAATATGACTTCTCTCCATTCTTGTGCCAATGGTGAGACACTAAACTCTAAAGAACTATTTACATTTTTTGGCTGCTGTCGGATTGGTAATAGCTCAGAACTGGAAAAATTGTGAAATGTCTCTTGATTGTTGTTTATTGCTGACTGCTGTCAAGTTGACATCAATGGAAGGCAAACCTCAGGAATAAGACACCTCCAAATCAACCTACTCTAATCGTGCCTTCTTTAATTGAGTCTATCCATCTGGAACGTGATCTTCCTCTTTTCCCTTTGTGAGTTTGGGGTTCCTAACATTCCCAGAAATGAAGTTAATAGATTCTGGGGAATTTAGTCCATGAAAGAAACATTCCCTACCTCATAGCTTAATTCATGTATTTCTCCCCCTCCTCAAAAAAACAAACAAACTCTCCTATGCACTCATGTTTTTATAATCATATAAACTACATTAGTGGCTGCATTATAGGGAATGTTTGTGTTTGTGTATCTCAGTTGCTATCCTGCCAGCAAGTATGTGCCTTTGTGACAGGAATGCATACATTCCAAGAGCTATGAAGTAAGCATCTGTGACGTTGATACTATAGTTGTTGCATGAGTTCCTCACTTCTTTGTTTCTCTTCCTATGGCTAAATGTTGAAAGCCCTTAGCAGCAAAATAAGAAATAAACAGGTTCATAAAACAAACATAACAGTGATTTGAGGCAGCAGACAGTAAGATACCATTACCTGTTGTAATAATAAGTATGCAGTCACTTTGGTGAATCACCTGGAGAAATTCAGATTCCTCTAGCTATGGCTAGTGGTTCCCAAATCAGTGGGACAGTAGTCAGAGTTGTGTTTCAAAATGAACTTTAAAGGAACTATCCAAGGTACTGAAACTATTTTGAGGATAGAGTTTAGCACATTGGGTAGATCTTCTAAAACTCAAATGAAGTTCAGTGGATTCACCACCTCAATGATATGGGAACTTGAACTACCAGTTGCTATTGTATTGATCCCTGTAGGGTTAGGATATTGTCTAACTGGCCTGAATTATATGTTTGATGTTAGGACATCCTAACCCTAATCCAGTAATCCTGTAGAATTATTTTACCTCAAACATGAGGGTTTTGGTCCATTTACTCTGACCTTTTTGGGAAGAGAGAAATGTCCAATCTCGATAAAATAGTGAAGAGTAGAGACATCACACTGGCAACAAAGATCTGCATAGTTAAAGCAATGGTATTCCCCATAGTCACCTACAGATGTGAGAGCTGGACCATAGGGAAGGCTGAGCGAAGGAAGATAGATGTTTTTGAACTGTGGTGTTGGAGGAAAGTTCTGAGAGTGCCTTGGACCACCAGAAGATCCAACCAGTCCATACTTCAGGAAATAAAGCCTGATTGCTCATTGGAGGGAAGGATAGTAGAGGCAAAGATGAAGTACTTTGGCCACATCATGAGAAGAAAGGAAAGCTTAGAGAAGACAATTATACTGGGGAAAATGGAAGGAAAAAGGAAGAAGGGCAAGATGGATGGATGGGATCCTTGAAGTGACTGGACTGACCTTGAAGGAGTTGGGGGTGGTGACGGCTGACTGGGAGCTCTGGCGTGGGCTTGTCCATGAGGTCATGGAGAGTCGGAAATGACTGAATGAATGAACAACAAACACTTGGGCCTATGAAGTTACTCATGGCATCTAGGAACTTCTGGCAAGGAATGTCTTGCTGACATGAGAGAAGGAATAGAACTTAATTGGGTTGGAGATCCTCGCTGAAAGTATCCATTGTGCATTCTCCAAGATACGAGGCCCTGGGTGCCTCTATACTGTAGAATTAGTGTAGTTTGACACCACATTAACTGTCATGGTAAGGAATCATAGGATTGCAGTTTTGCAAAATCTTTAGGCTTCTCTGCAAATAGTGCAGGTGCCTCGCCAAACAATAACTCCCAGGATTCCATGGCATTGTGCCACGGCAGTTAAAGTGATGTAAAATCACATTAATTATGCAATGTAGATGAAGCCTCTGTCTCCAAAACCTACATGTTTATGAAGAAATAAAAGGCACATAAAAAACAATAAAATACTCATGTATTTTTAAAACTGCAGACAGATGAAAATGTACTTAGAAAAGCACACAAATATTATCTAGTCAATTAAAAATGGCAACAAAATGCATTGATTAAAATGTGCATAAAAAGGCATACTTTAAAAAAACAAAAATGCAAAACAAACCAATCCAATTTCCCCTTCTTGTTTAAAAAACCTCACAAGATCTTTCAAGTTGATGTGGAAATGGGGTGAGATGATATTACTGTGGCATTTTGAGATACACAACAAAGTCAAGACTGGGAGATTGTTGTTGGTGGGGTCATGTGAGTTAATGTGGCAACCAGGGACGGATCAATGCAGGCTTCCCGCAGCCACTGTTCTTGCATTCCTCAGATAACACTCTGATCCGTTTCCCTATACCACACATTTATGGAAAATACAACTTTATGATCAACTAAACTTTCTTCAACATAAAACTGGCGGCATCTGAACAACGCTATATTTTCCATGAAACTCACGCTTGCAAATTGCTTAATTCTTTGGCTTTGCAACACTGTAATTCCATACATGGAAGACCAATAGGGCTCAATAGGGATTATTCCCAAGTCCCTAGGTGTAGGTCTGTAGCTTCAGGCTTGCATAGAACTTTTAAATAATGCTGCAGCTTTTGCTGGCACCTTAAAATAGTAGTGCTAATAAAATCAGCATGCCTTTTCTCAAGAGCAAACCTTGTAAGTATTAGAATTTGCGCAGAGCTTCAGGGGGGAAAATATCATCAGAAGATAATTTGAGAAGTTATATAAGGGTTTGGAGGTTTCAGTTGCGGGGGCGAGGGGTGTATGAGAAAATGTAAATGAGAAGTGCACACATGCTGCCAAAATTTGCTACTTTTAAAGCCAATTTGAGTGTTTAACTTGAAAAAAAGGTGTTCCAAACTTTGACTGACTATATCCCAAGTTTGTGCCTTCCCACTTGCATGACAAATCAGAAAATGCAACCAAAAACAGTGATACATTTACATCTATTGTTTTGCATGTGTACACGCACTACAATCCAACACTCAGCTGTCCCTCTTTCCACAACTATCAAAGCTGTGTCAGTGCACTACAAAGTATGTGAAGCAATGCACACGAGCACCTAAAGATCATATGCATCTCTAGTAAAGAGAAAAGATAATTGAGTCCAAAATCCCCTAGGTACACCACTACCACAGAGGCCATACAGAACATCAGCCATGCTTACATATCTGCCACATGGAGAGGCATTGCAAAAAAGGTTTGTGATATAGGAATTTAACATTAGAAGGGAGAAACTCAACAGCTTCACAGAACATGCTGAAACACCATTGGGCACACCTGAAGTATTTATTTGGTTGGGTTGTTGTGAGTTTTCCAAGCTGTATGGCCATGTTCCAGAAGCATTCTCTCCTGACATTTCACCCGCATCTATGGCAGGCATCCTCAGAGGTTGTGATGTCTGTTGGAAGCTAGGCAAGTGGGGTTTGTATGTCTGTGGAATGTCCAGGGTGGGAGAAAGAACTCTTGTCTGCTGGAGGCAAGTGTGAATGTTGTAACTGGCCAGCTTGATTAGAATTGAATAGCCTAGCAGTTTCAAAGCCTGGCTGCTTCCTGTCTGGGGGAAACCTTTGTTGGGAGGTGTTAACTGGTCCTGATTATTTCTTGTCTGGAATTTCCCTGTCTTCTTAGTGTTGTTCTTTATTTACTGTCCTTACATTTAGAGTTTTTTAATACATGGCTTCCTTCTCTCTGTTGAAACTGTCCACATGCTTGTGGATTTCAATGGCTTCTCTGTGTGGTCTGACATGGTGGTTGTTTGAGTGATCCAGCATTTCTGTCTTCTCAAATGTACTGTGTCCAGGTTGGTACATCAAGTGCTCTGCTATGGCTGACTTCTCTGGTTGAGTTAGTCTGCAGTGCATTTCATGTTCCTTGATTCGTGTTTGGGTGCTGTGTTTGGTGGTCCCTATATAGACTTGTCCACTTGTCCACTTTGGTTGCCTGCCAATGTGCTTTGGAAATGTATTTGGGAAGCAGGTAATTCACACTAGTGAAAATATTTGTTATTTACAGTGTATGGGAGCTAGTGCTGTCAGAATTTGCTGCGGGGTAGTAATGTCAGAAGCATTCAATGGGATAGAGTTGTCAGCTTATGAACATACAGCTGTACACACTCTTTGGCACATATTCCAGCAAACAATTGGAAGCTGCAGAAACAGTTGATGTGGTCCAGTCCCATCCCTTCACACATTTTTGTATGCATGCAAAGAAAATCATAGGCTTGTTGTCAGATTCCTGAACACTCCTTTACTATTATCATGTCAGTGAAAACAACAAAACCCATTAGTTATATAGTACTACTTCCATATCCATGAAGGATCCATTCCTAGATGTGAAACCACAGATAATGAATCCAATTTATTATTTATTTATTTATTTACTTTGCTTATATACCGCTGTTCTCAGCCCAAGGGCGACTCACAGCGGTGTACAACATAGAAGGAACAAGGTTCAAAATTCAACACAATCTAAAATATCAATCTAGCAATAATCAAAAAACATCATCATCAAAAACATCAACAATATCAAAATACAAAAAGCCATTCACGTCGTCTCATCGTTTAAACCACAATCCAGTATCATTTTCCGTTGTTCCATTCCTGTCGTCATTACCAATTATTGCACTTCTTGTTCGAACGCCTTCTTGAACAGCCAAGTCTTTAATTTCCTGCGGAATATCATCAGGGTAGGTTACTACAGAGAATACCATTCTTTAGCTATGCGGATCTTTGTGGCCAGTCTAATGTTTCTACTCTTCACTATTTATTGAGATTGGTCATTGCTCTCCTCCCAAGAAGTAAACGTCTTCTGATTTCATGGCTGCAGTCTGTGTCTGCAGTAATCTTTGTGTCTAGAAATACAAAATCTGCCTCTGCCTGCACGTTTTCTCCCTCTATTTGCCAGTTATCAATCAGTCTGGTTGCCATAATCCTAGAAAATGGCTAGAGATAACTCATATTTTTGGAGGCAGGTAAATAAAACTGTGCATCTAATGGATATGGTGGTCACACTGTTATTGAAATGAAAAAGGGAATGTCCTATCCTCAAGTAGCTGCAATCACAATCCTCTCAATTTAGTGTAAACGTCCACACAGGGAGAGAAGGTATGCCAGTACACATGCAAAATAGTAACGCTGCACAACAAATTTCAGATTTGGTGCCTTAATGTATGATGTGAAATATCCATGTACAATGTGTGTTGTACAACCCCAATGATCAATGCACAACTGCAACATCCAAGGTTGTAGTAGATGCAGCTCTCTTCTGCTGTTGTATTGTGGCAAATCATTCATTCTGCATGAATGAGGTGTTTTTTACATGCGTCAAAACTGGAAAGGTGCTGATATTCTCTTTATGATTATACTATTTGTAGCAATTTCCCCCTCAATGTTTTTAATTAAAATTTTAACAGAAAAAGAGCACAAATAAAAACACAGCAATACTTATGCATACATAAACACAGAGATGCCCAACAACACTTATGCATTGGGTGTTTGTCTGTAGTATTTTTGAGCGGGCCATTTTTGCTCTGTCAGACATTAGTGTCCCATTCCATGATCCAAGGCTTTCTAAACCACTGTTTTGGAAGTGTTTTCCAGAGACAAAATTGGCACTGATTCCTGGAATTCTGGAGTATTTGGGATATTTTTTTTCACTGTCTTTGGGAGATTTCACCATCTGTCACATCCCAAAGCTGACTCTACACTGACCTCTGGAAAAGCGGCTAGTAAGCCTTCCAATTCATCTTGTTTACGCATCTTCAAAAAATAACCCTCCTTCCTGGATCGTTCCTTGACACATTTCTTGAGCCAGATAGTACACTTTATTATCTTGGCGGGCTGCCAGACACTCTTTGGATCTATTGGAAGTGAATACTTTGGCAATGTTTTTGCTGCCATTTTCTTTTACTAGCCCTTAAAACTCAAAAGTCCACACTTGCAGTTCATTGTCTTGAGAATCTCATCCTTTACAAAATATGGGTTTTATTGCCTTTAAGAGTTTACAATAAGGGAGGGGGGGGGAGGGATCTTAACCATTCAATACTACTACAAATTCTAGAATCGTCCCATTAAGTCTTATTTGTCCACATATTTTTGATATTATTGGTATTATTTATTGACTCTATACACCACCTTTTCCCCAAGATGGGATCCCATAAAAGTCTGTGAGACTTTTGAATAAGCATACATAGGATGTTTATACTTTATCATTGTATGCTGTCATTCTTGGAATGAAGCTGCCCTTTCCATTTGGGGATTTGATTATTTGCTGATTTGATCAATAGGTTATCTCCAGGAATCTCTTGATCCTCCAGTGTGACTCTGTGAGAGCCGTTCAGCAGTGGAACTCTCTGCCCCGGAGTGTGGTGGAGGCTCCTTCTTTGGAAGCTTTTAAACAGAGGCTGGATGGCCATCTGTCAGGGGTGATTTGAATGCAATATTCCTGCTTCTTGGCAGGGGGTTGGAATGGATAGCCCATGAGGTCTCTTCCAACTCTTTGATTCTATGATTCTATGATTCTGTGGTGAACTTCCAGCAGTCAACATAACACTTCTCAAGGCATTTGTAGATCCATCAGTGAGAAGTAGGAACTTCTGATCATGAAATCATGCTGGAATACCTAAAGATTTCTAGAGAGGTATTCTCTCAAGTTTAAAAATAGGATTTTAATTTGTATTTATGGTAAGAATGGTAAGAATAGACCACAGAACAACAAACTGGTTCAAGATTTAGAAGTGAGTACGGCAGGGCTGTATACTCTCATGCTACGTATTCAACTTGTATGCAGAACACATCATGCAATGTGTGGGGCTTGATGAATCCAAGTCTGGAGTTAAAATTGCTGGAAGAAACATTCCTTAGATTTGCAGATGATACCACTTTGATGGCCGAAAGTGAGGAGTAGCTGAAGAGCCTTCTAACCAAGGTGAAAGAAGAAAGTGCAAAAGCTGGGTTGCAGTTAAACATAAAAGAACAAGGTTATGGCAACCAGACTGATTGATAACTGGTAAATAGAGGGAGAAAACGTGGAGGCAGTGACACACTTTGTATTTCTAGGTGTGAAGATTACTGCAGATGCAGACTGCAGCCACGAAATCAGAAGACGTTTACTTCTTGGGAGGAGAGCAATGGCCAATCTCAATAAAATATTGAACGGTAGATACATCACACTGGCAACAAAGATCCGCATAGTTAAAGCAATGTTATTCTCCGTAGTAACCTATGGATGTGAGAGCTGGACCATAAGGAATGCTGAGCACAGGAAGATAGACACTTTTGAACTGTGGTGCTGGAGGAAAATTCTGAGATTGCCTTGGACCATGAGAAGATCCAACCAGTCCATACTCCAGGAAATAAAGCCCAACTGCTCACTGGAGGGAAGGATATTAGAGACAAAGATGAAGTACTTTGGCCACATAATGAGAAGACAGGAAAGCTTGGAGAAGGTAATGATGCTGGAGAAAATGGAAGGAAAAGGGAAGACGTTATCCTTGAAGGGACTGGCTTGACCTTGAAGAAGCTGGGGGTGGCGACAGCGGGCAGGGAGCTCAGGTGTGGGCTGTTCCATGAGGTCACAAAGAGTTGGAAGTTACTGAATGAATAAACAACAAAAATACCCACTTCTGTGGGGGTCCTGCACTGAACCCACAAAAGTAGAGGTCTACTGAAAAAGCTTTACCTGCCAATTCACCTTCTCTTTTTATGAAACAGAACAGCACTCAACCAATCATTTAAATATAATTATTTCTCAATACAGGGCACCAAAGACTGCTATTTTTCAAGTTGCCAAATGGTACTGTATTTGAGAATTTTTATTATACCCCTATATACATATAATGGATAAATAACATAGGCAACAACGTGCTTTGTGAAAACATGCTTTCTCATATCTGTTCATTATAACTCGATGTTGGTAGTAACTTTTTCTGAATGTGGGACAGCACTGCTGGGAGAAAGGAAGTGGCCTAAATATTTAGCCTGCAATTTGTCTATAAGTAACACAGGGAAAATGTTCTAACTAGTGACTGTATCTTTGCAAAAACAGAGTCTGTAACTCTTTTCTCAACAGACGTGATGTCAATTTGTTTGGGGGAGAAACAAGCTGAAAACCCTATACACACTTACTTGAGGAAAATGTCTCAATTTAACACAACAGGAGTTACTGTAGATAGCTAGCACTGCACTGGTTGAATTAATTGTCAAACCTGGAGGAACTCAAGGTTATGCCACTGCACATTTTATTAGGATGTATGTACTTGTGCCATTGTTTGTGTAGAAAGAAGGGAAAACTATGTGCACATTTTCCTCGACTTTAGATTGGATGTATGATAGTTAGATTTTTTTTTGGTGTGTGTCAGAAGTGACTTGAGAAACTGCAAGTTGCTTCTGGTGTGAGAGAATTGGCCGTCTGCAAGGACGGTGCCCAGGGAACGTCCATCCTGTGGGAGGCTTCTCTCATGTCCCCACATGAGAAGCTGAAGCTGACAGACAGCAGCTCACCCCGCTCCCTGGATTCAAACCGCTGACCTTTCGGTCAGCAGTCCTGCCAACAAAAGGGTTTAACCATTGTGCCACTGAGGGCTGCTAGTTAGATGATCAGTTAGGAAAGTAATTCCTTATTACATATGCCCAGTTACTAGGTCACTGAATCTCCTATCCAAGATCATCACAAACTGTATGGTCTCAGGTTTTCTTCTGAAATGATAAAAGCATTCATTATTATTTTCTTGTTTAGCCTACCTTTCTCCTGCCAAGGGATCAAAGTGACTTGCAATAATTTCAAATGGCAAAAATGTTAAATCAAAAGTGTTTCAAAGGATGTTAAGCAACAAACCAGTGTGGTGAATAGTGGTTTCAGCATTGGACTGTGACTTTGAAGACCAGGATTCAAATCTCTCCTCGGCCATGGGAAATCATTAGGTAACCTTAAGCAAGTCACACTCTCTCAGCTTCAGAAGAAGGCAAGCGCAAACTCCCTCTGAATAAATCTTGCCAAGAAAGCAAAGTGGTAAGTTCAGTTTAGTGGCCCCATAAATCAGAAAGGTCTTAAAAGCAGAGTGCAACAAAAACAAACTATTAAATACCCTAAAGACACCAAATCCCATCTGATCTTGGGAACTAAGCAAGGTCAACCTTGGTTAGGACTTGGATGGGAGGCCATCAACAAATACCAGGTTCCATAAGTTAAATTTCAGAAGAAGGAACTGGCAAAACCAGCTCTAAGTATCCCTTGCCAAAGAAAACCCTGGCATCGGGTCATCAGAAGTTGACAGGCAGCATGAAGGTACACACACATTTTTAACAGCAAATAAGTAAAAACAGCTTAAAATATATTTAGAATGGAAGCCATCAGAACACAGAGTGAAACTTAAAAGTTGAAATTTCTGAGATAACCAAGCAGCCACTAGCTTGTGAAGAAAACTTTAAAAAATGGATAATTAGTGTTTTTCTTATAACTAACACTATAAGGAGGAGCCCCTGGTGGCACAGTGGGTTAAACCACTGAGCTGCTGAACTTGCTGACCAAAAGCTTGGCGGTTCAAATCTGGGGAGCAGGATGAGCTCCCACTGGTAGCCCCAGCTTCTGCCAGCCCAGCAGTTCATAACATGCAAATGTGAGTAGATCAATAGGTACCGATTCGGTGGGAAGGTAATGGTGCTCCATGCAGTCTTGCTGGCCGGATTACCTTGGAGGTGTCTAAGGACAATGCTGGCTCTTTGGCTTAGAAATGGAGATGAGCACTACCCCCAGAGTCGGACACAACTAGACTTAATGTCAAGGGAAAATCTTTACCTAATACTATAAGGCTGGATCTACACTGCCAAATAATGCAGTTTGGAACTGCATTATATGGTCAGAATAGAACCATATAATGCAGTTCAATACAATTAAACTGCATTATAATATGCCTCTACCCTGACCATATGATGCAGTTCCAAACTGCATTATTTGGCAGTGTAGATCCAGCCTACATCTTTCACCAAGTCAAATGACCCTTTCACACTACACTGTTACAACAGTTTACCTATGGATTCCCGCATTTTTAAAATTTCATTACATATTGGGAATGTTGTGCTGAGATTGCTAGAACTTCACTAAACTACAAATTCCAAAGTTCCATCAGATAAAATTAAAGTGCTTTCGAAGTGATTGACTTATTACACATTAATTGTGTCATGTTAAAGAGATCCAAAAATCAATCTCCATAAATGTTGAAAAAAATCCACCCTTAGGTGAATCTTGGGAAGGCAGAGATAATTGAGTAACGAAAAGTTGGAGTTTGGATTATACTCTTCCATTCCACCTAGAATATGTTGATAATGAAGTAGCAAGGGACAATGTTTAGGACACAGGTAGAAACAAATTGGAATGAAAATAGATCCAAAGTGGCCATAGGTCAGTGCTGGTCTACAGTGAAGTAGCAACCGCGGTGACGTCGGTGCACCGTCATCCATTGTGTCTGTGCAGCAGCAATGCAATTTTCAAGGCCTTGTGAGATTGCATTTACGCAGGAATGGTTGGCTGCTAGGTAGGTCATTTTGACATGTTTATAAGACAGTTTGCAGATAACATCTTCCTCAGCTTGAATCCTATTGACATTTTTAGTTAGTATTCAGCTGTTCTATTGCTCCTGGCTCTGCTTTTTAAAATCGCTATGGCTATACATTACATATTATCCGTTCTACCACTGATGATATGCATTTAATATAATTTTAATGACATTTTTATGAGTGTGAATCTCTGTGGAACGATAGCAGGGAAAAAATTAAATAATAAATGAATAACTATTTTGAGAAGAAGTAGCCATTTTTTCCTTCCTTGCTTGCTTTAAACAGGTTCTTGGCCTTTAAAACTCGGGGTAGCAAATTGTTGCTGTTAGACTGCACACCCCACCAGCCCTAGCCCGCACAAATCATTATGAGGGATGATGGGAACTGGAGTCCAAAGAAGAACACACCTCCCTTGGGCAGGATCCAGGTTTCTAACTAGAGCAACAAACAAGGAGCATGCAACCCCCTGTTAGTTCAGCTCCACTGGCTGCCAGTCTGCTTCTAAGCACAATTCAAAGTGCTGGCTTTAGCCTATAAAACCCTAAACAGTTCCAGCCCAGCTTACCTGTCCGAACGTATCTCCCTCTATGATCCACCTCAGAGATTAAGATCTTCTGAGAAGGCCCTGCTCTCCGTCCTGCCTCCTTCACAGGTATGACTGGTGGAGATGAGAGACAGGGCCTTCCCTGTGGTGGTCCCTCAGCCATGGAACTCTCTCCCCAGCGAAATCAGAGCAGCTCGCTCCCTCTTGACCTTCAGGAAGAAAGTAAAAACCTAGTTATGAGGCTAAGCTTTTGGCTAGCAAGTTAATACCATATGAGAATATGGAATTGTGAAATGACTGATGGAACGGTCTTGGATTTGACTCTGGATGACGTGATTTAATATTCCTGCTGATTTTTGGTTTTAATGTATGTGTCTACTTTTTTACTTTATTTATGTATGTATGTGGTGGCCCTGGTGGTGCAGTGGGTTAAAGCACCGAGCTGCTGAATTTGCTGACTAAAAGGTTGCAGGTTTGAATCCAGGGAGCGGTGTGAGCTCCCACTGTTAGCCCCAGCTTCTGCCAACCTAGCAGTTCGAAAACATGCAAATGTGAGTAGATCAATAGGTACCACTCCAGCAGGAAGGTAACAGCATTCCATGCAGTCATGCTGGCCACATGAACCTTGGAGGTATCTATGGACAACACCGGCTCGACTTAGAAATGCATATGAGCGCCAACCCCCAGAGTTGGACACGACTGGACTTAATGTCACGGGAAAACCTTTACCTTTACTATGTATGTATGTATATGCATGCCATCAAATTGCTGCCTTTTTGTAGGGGGACTTTGAGTCCCCCTTTTTGGGGTGAGAAGGGCTGGATATAAATGTAGCAAGTAAATAAATAAATATCACAGCCTTTCCTGTTACAGAGATGTTTGCCCATGCTGCATTAGTATGTTTGCGCACACACACAAATTGGCCACGCAAAAGGCAGACAGAAGCCTGCCTTTCACTAAATGAGTGTTTCTCAATCTGGGGATCGGGAACCCCAGAGGGGTTGTGAGGGGGTGTCAGAGGGGTCACTAAAGACCATAAGAAAACATAGTATTTTCTGTTGGTCATGGGGGTTCTGTGTGGAAAGTTTGTCCCAATTCTATCATTGGTGATGTTCAGAATGCTCTTTGATTTAAGCGAATTATAAATCCCTGCAACTACAACTCCCAAATGTCAAGGTCTATTTTTCCCAAACTCCACTAGTGTTCACATTTGGGCATATTGAGCATCTGTGCCAAGTTTGGTCCAGATCCATCATTGTTTGAGTCCACTGTGCTCTCTGGATGTAGGTGAACTACAACTCCCAAACTCAAGGTCTATACCCACTAAACCTTTCCAGTATTTTCTGTTGGTCACAGGAGTTCTGTGTGCCAAGTTTAATTCCGTTGTTGGTGGAGTTCAGAATGCTCTTTGATTGTAGGTGAACTATAAATCCCAACGACTACAACTCTCAAATGACAAAATCAATCAATCCCGCCCCCCTAAACCCACCAGTATTCAAATGTGGGCATATCAAGTATTTGGGCCAAATTTGTTCCAGTGAATGAAAATACATGCTGCATATCAGATATTTACATTACAATTCATAACAGTAGTAAGATTACAGTTATGAAGTAGCAATAAAAATGATTTTATGGTTGGGAGTCACCGCAACATGAGGGGCTATATTAAGGGGTCGCGGCATTAGGAAGGTTGAGAAACACTGCATTAAATTCACAAACATGTTGCTGTCCTAGGTGGTCTGCTGTGCATAAAGGGACACAAAAATACGGGGAGATTTTCAGACAATCTAGAACAGGCCTGGGCCAACTTGGGCCTTCCTCCAGGTGTTTTGGACTCCAATTCCCACCATTCCTAACAGCCTCAGGACCCTTCCTTTCCCCCCTCAGCTGCTTAAGCATCATCATAGGTGATCGCTTGTGGCAGAGTATGATTGTCTTCCAAAGATAGAGTCTTGGTGGTGGGACTGTAAGTGACTGTAGAGACCTATTCTAGATCCACACGATCTTTCACAACGAAAACATACATTTTTAGATGGAAGGTGATCCCAAAAAGGGTTTTCTTGATATGTCTTCCTTTCTGCATATTTCTTCTTTTGCCCTGTTAGAATATTAAAGTACCAGTCAGATCTTCCCATTTCTCAACATTAATACTACACTGTATAATACTACACAAGTGAATATCCAAGCTCTTCAAGAACCCTCTAAATAAGCGTTTCTCAACCTGAGTGTCGGGACCCCTGGGGGCGGGGGTCACGAAGGTGTGACAGAAGGGTCGCCAAAGACCACCAGAAACAAGTATTTTCTGTCGGTCATGGTAATTTTGTGTGGGAAGTTTGGCCCATTTCTACTGATGATGGGATTCAGAATGCTCTTTGATTGTAGGTGAACTATAAATCCCAGTAACCAGAACTCCCAAATGTCAGGGTCTATTTTCCCCAAACCCCACTAGTGTTCTCATTTAGGCATATTGAATATTTGTGCCAAATTTGGTCCAGATCCATCATTGTTTGAGTCCACAGTGCTCTCTGGATGTAGGTGAACTACAACTCCAAAACTCAAGGTCAATGCCCACCAAACCCTTCCTGTATTTTCTGTTGGCCATGGGAGTTTTGTGTGCCATATTTGGTTCAATTCCATCATTGGTGGAGTTCAGACTACTCTTTGATTGCAGGTGAACTATAAATCCCAAGAACTACAACTCCAAAACTCAAGGTCAATGCCCACCAAACCCTTCCTGTATTTTCTGTTGGTCATGGGAGTTCTGTGTGCCAAGTTTGGTTCAGTTCCATCATTGGTGGAGTTCAGAATGCCCTTTGATTGCAGATGAACTGTAAAGCTCTACAACTCCCAAATGACAAAATCACTTGAGAGGCTGAGCGGGAAAAGGAAAGAGCCTGAAGCTGTTAGGAATGGTGAGAGTTGGAGTCCAAAACACCTGGAGGAAGGCCCAAGTTGGCCCAGGCCTGTTCTAGCCTTAGTCCATTCCTCTTGCTCTTCCAGTCTGACTACTGAGGAGGCGTTATGCAAGTTCTAGGGCAGGAGATTTGACATTTCTGGGAAGGAGCTCTGACTTAATGTTTGCCTTGTGTTTTCACTTATATATTTTTAAAGAAAACACAAATGCCTCTTCCATGTCAGGACTTTAAGGTGGGAAGAAGAGAAGGTGCCCAAGAAAGGGTGAAATTGGGAAAGGTTTGCCTTTCTTCCCCTTCCAGGAAACTCAGCCTTTGGCGAGCCGAGCGTTTTCTTTTTCCCTCTCCCTGGCTGCAAAAACTCCTAAACTTTCTCCTCGGACAACATCTGTTCTGGACTTTCCCCCCTCCCTCTCTGCCTCTCTTCTTCTTCTTCTTTTTAGCCTCCCTTCGCCTCTCCCTTCTTGATTTTCCTGGGAAGTGGAGGCTTTCAAGGCGCCTCATGAATGCCCGCGTCCATTCATGAGGCGCCCATGAGCATATGGGGCTATTCTCCCTCCTTTCTTCTCCTTTTTCCCCCTTTCTCCCCCTTTTCTTTCTTGTGTCCTGGAGAAGTTGGAAGGAGGGAGAGAGCAAGAAAAGAAAGGGAGAGAGACGTGTGTGTGTGTGAATGAGGTGGAGAAAGGAGGGATGGGCACGAAAGCGCCGTCTCAAGCGACCTCCTCCTCCTGCTCCTTGTGCTGCCACCATCCCTTCTTTTCCTCCTCCTCCTCCTCCTCTTTCTCCTCCTCGCTTTTGCGTTCGGGATCCGGGGCTGGACTTGGGCGACGGTCCCTGACGCGTCGGTTTCAAGGCTCCTCCCTCCCGGTGAAAAAGGCAGACTGCGGGGCGCCTGGAAACCGGTTCGAAGGGGAAGGAAGAGCGGGCTTGAGGGATTGCCACAAATGGTCAGGCGGCCGCGGTGGCGGAGGAAGAAGAAGAAGAGGAGGAGGAGGAAAAGGCGGCCGTAACACAACCAGCAGCATCAGGAGGAGGAGAAGCAGGAGCCGCGCTCTACCTGGCTGCAGAAGAGAGCGAGGAAGAGGCGCTGCGGAGGAAGGAAGGAGCGCCTGGTGGAGAGCTGGGCTCCTTCCCTGCCCCATGTAGACCTTCATGAGTCTCAAGTTTGGGCTGGAAGGAGAGGAGGGACGAGGCAGAAGGAGCAGCCAGGAGGAGGAGAAGTATGGCTGAGAAGTGGCAAGTTGGCTGCAGGGCAGGGAAGCCCTGGCCAGGCAAGGCGGGGAGCATCTCCAGTGCCAGCATCCTCCCCTCCCTGGACCTTGGGGCTCTCCTGCTGTTCCTGCTGCTTCTGCTGCACCCCGGGGCAGCTTGGGGCCAGGCTCAGGGCCCTCCTCCTCCTCCTGCCCACCCGCAGCCCTACAACAGCGAGAGGGGCATCTCGGTGCCGGACCACGGCTACTGCCAGCCCATCACCATCCCCTTGTGCACCGACATCGCCTACAACCAGACCATCATGCCCAACCTGCTGGGCCACACCAACCAGGAGGATGCCGGGCTGGAGGTGCACCAGTTCTACCCGCTGGTCAAGGTCCAGTGCTCAGCCGAGCTCAAGTTCTTCCTCTGCTCCATGTACGCCCCGGTGTGCACCGTCCTGGAGCAGGCCTTGCCCCCGTGCAGGTCCCTCTGCGAACGGGCCCGGCAGGGCTGTGAGGCCCTTATGAACAAGTTTGGCTTCCAGTGGCCTGACACCCTCCGCTGCGAGAAGTTCCCCGTCCACGGGGCGGGAGAGCTCTGTGTGGGGCAGAACACCTCTGAGAGGGGCACCCCCACCCCTTCGGTGGGGCCCCAGGCCTGGACCAGTAACCCCCAGTTCCGAGCCGGTGGAGGTATAGGAGGAGGGGGAGGACTAGGAGGCCACCTAGGGGAGCGGGTGGGCAAGTTCACCTGCCCGCGGGTGCTCAAGGTGCCCTCCTACCTCAACTACCGCTTCCTGGGTGAGAAGGACTGCGGGGCCCCTTGTGAGCCGGGACGCCTCCACGGGCTCATGTACTTTGGGCCTGAGGAGCTGCGCTTCTCCCGCACCTGGATTGGCATCTGGTCGGTGCTGTGCTGCGCCTCCACTCTCTTCACTGTCCTCACCTATTTGGTGGACATGAAGCGCTTCAGCTACCCGGAGCGGCCCATTGTTTTCCTCTCAGGGTGCTACGCTGCCGTGGCCGTGGCCTACGTGGCCGGCTTCTTGCTGGAGGACAAGGTGGTTTGCAATGAGCGCTTCTCGGATGATGGCGTGCGGACGGTGGCCCAGGGCACCAAGCGAGAAGGCTGCACCATCCTCTTCATGATGCTCTACTTCTTTGGCATGGCCAGCTCCATCTGGTGGGTCATCCTCTCACTGACGTGGTTCCTGGCAGCTGGCATGAAGTGGGGCCACGAGGCCATTGAGGCAAACTCGCAGTACTTCCACCTGGCCGCCTGGGCTGTGCCAGCCATCAAAACCATCACCATCTTGGCCCTGGGGCAGGTGGACGGAGACGTCCTAAGTGGCGTCTGCTTTGTAGGCATCAACAATGTGGACGCCTTGCGGGGCTTTGTGTTGGCACCATTGTTTGTTTACTTGTTCATTGGCACTTCTTTCCTCCTGGCTGGATTTGTGTCCCTCTTCCGGATCAGGACCATCATGAAACATGACGGGACCAAGACCGAAAAGCTGGAGAAGCTGATGGTGAGGATCGGGATCTTCAGCGTCCTCTACACAGTGCCTGCCACCATTGTCATAGCCTGCTATTTTTATGAGCAAGCTTTTAGGGAACAGTGGGAAAAGAGTTGGTTTGCTCAGAGCTGCAAGAGCTATGCCATCCCTTGCCCCAGTAACCACCACCATCCACCCATGAGCCCAGACTTCACTGTCTTCATGATCAAGTATCTCATGACCTTAATTGTAGGCATCACATCAGGCTTCTGGATCTGGTCCGGGAAAACACTCAGCTCTTGGAGGAAGTTCTATACCAGACTCACCAACAGCAAGCAAGGGGAAACCACAGTCTGAGGTCTACACAACCAGTTAGGGATAGGAGGCTTCCCAGTGTCTCCTAGTAGAGATCCTAGCTGTCGTTCTGTGAAAACCGCTTGATCTGGGGACTTTTCTCTCCAGACCGCAGGAACCTGATAACAAAACGGCTGGCAACGAGATAGACCTTTTGTTTTCTCCCCGCTTTCGGCTGGACTGAATTTACTGTAAAGTTGGGAATGTGACTTTGAGGTTGTTGTAAATAGCCTCTGTAAGATTTTGTAAGTACGTTTGTATTTAAATGGAGGAAAAAACTCACTTTTGTATAATTATTTAGAATTTTTTAACCCCTTGGCAGACTTTTCTCTGTTGTTTTTGTTTAAAGAAGGAAGAAAAGCAGCTCTCTTTTCATTGTTAGTGCAAAAAATGGGGGGGGGGGGGAAGCAATCATAATAGCTCTTCCTTTCCCCACCACCTTACAAGGTAGTATGGTGGTTGCCGGAGTGAGGAAGATCAATTCAAAACTGGTTGATTTGCAAGATGTTAGGAAAACTAATGGGAAAGTTGTGGGGAAGGCTGCTTTATGGCACTGCTGGGTTGATCTATTCTGCATGTCAACAACAGCAGACGGGGAGTGGAAGAGTCCCAACTCCTCCAATCCTTACTCAGTGTGACCCGAAGGTGTAAACGGAGGAAGCCGTTTTACCTGTTCCAGATCCAGAATGGGAGGAGTTTGAGGAGACTGTGTGTTGTTGTGTTACCCAACTGCAAATCTTAGCCCAGCCTAAGGAAACTTCCTCTCGCAACCACCAAACTCCCAAGCCTTGCCTAAAGGTGTGACCTATTTTTAAGAAGCATGAAATTGAAAGGTTGAGAGTCGGGTTTTCTCACCAGCGGCTCTCATCTGCACATGTCTGATAGTTTAGAAGAACTGCAACTCTCTCTCCCCTCTAACTTTCTGTAATGCACATATTTCAGTGGTGCAGTGTGCTTTCTAAACCAAGAAGGGGCAACTTCCTCACAACCTCTGAGGATGCTTGCCATAGATGCAGGCGTAACATCTGGAGAGAATGCTTCTAGAACATGGCCATATAGTCTGAAAAACCTACAACAACCCAACTTTTTTCTGTGTGGGAAATAAGGTCATTATTGCTCTGTTAGACATAAAGGCAGGTTTTGCATTTTAATTGTATTTTGACAGCCCATTTCTGACAAGTTTGCTTTTTTGGGGGGAGTGATAGGGTTGTATTGTCGAAGGCTTTCATGGCCAAAATCACTGAGTTGATGTAGGTTTTTTTCGGACTATATGGCCATATAGCCATATGGCCCTACAACAACCCAATGATAGGGTTTGCTGTTTTTGTTTTCGTGCTTAATGAATTTGGTGGGAGCGAAGGACCAAGAATAGCCCTGCTGAACCCATTTTGTAAACAAATTCTTCTCTGTCCATAACCAAGAGCAAAAGCCCCCAAATCTCATAAGAGATTTCAGCAGCTTGGATTATTTTGAACTTATTTTCAAAAGTATTTGTTGCTTATACATTTCATTTCTCCATATCATTATAATGAGCGGGTTTTCATTCCTTCTTGTTAATAGGTGATTGAAAGGCATGGTGATTTATGCCACCGGGGGAAAGAAATTTCAGCTCAAGGATGGGATGTCAAACCCCCAAGAATCTATAAGCCTGGTGTTTCAATATAGTAATTTATATGTAAAGCTAAGAGAGCCTGTGTATGATTGGTCTATGCTCTCTCTAAACTGTTATGGCTTGTATTTCCTTAACAGGCTTATACAAAATGCATCAAATTTAACTGGCAAACACATTTTTAATATTTAATCCTTTGTATGGCAAAACTGGTTTGCTGCTCTTCTGATTGTACTGTTTCGAACTTTTTATATATATATATATAAGCACCTGTCCTAAATATTATCTATGACTTTACCGTACCCTAAAATGCATAGCTCTATGAATTTGGGATGCATTTGTCTCTGTTCACTATTGCAAGATCATCTATATTTATAGAGGAATAGAAGTTTATATATATAAATATATATAAAATACATATTTTTAATTTCTTTTGAAATAAATTGAGGTTTTGTACAAAGCTCCGTTGTCGTTCTAGAATTTTTCATACACGTTGAGTATGTGCATTGCAGTCATGCTAATGCTGTAGGGATGTTTCAAATGAAGTGAAACTCATCTTTATATCAGGCATGGGCAAACTTGGGCCCTCCAGGTGTTTTGGACTACAACTCCCACAATTCCTAACAGCCGGTAGGCTGTTAGGAATTGTGGGAGTTGTAGTCCAAAACACCTGGAGGGCCCAAGTTTGCCCATGCCTGCTTTATATAGTTCTTTTGTTTACACTAAACAAGCCAGTATGCCTAAATTAGATGCAATTAATGAAAGGACAGCAGTTTGTAGTGTCAGACTAGTTACTACTACAACAGAAGATTTGTTAAAGCTTAGAGATGTTTATTTCTTTCAGAATGCTACTTGGAAGCATGCTTTGTGTTACCCAAATTCCTTTAAGAAAAAATGCACTTTTCCAATTGCTTTTCAAATTCTTGTTGAAATATATCCATAAGTAGTTCTTTCTGTTGGTGTTTGGAAAGCTTAAGTTGGCCACAGTATGATTAGATAATAGAGCAGGGAATATATTCCGACTCTCTTAGTAGGAAGGAAGGAAGAGCACCGTATATTTTATCAGAATTTAATGCTTTTTTGTTATTGAAAAGCCACCTAAAATTGATTCGTTCCCCACCCCCTCCACATTCTCATTAACCAAATAGAATTGTTAAAAGTATTATTTTTCTAGCTATAGGAACTAGATATATTCTTCCTTGTGTAAGACAAAAAAATAATAATTGCATAGCAAGGTATGCAGCAACATGGCACAAAAACTTCAGAATTAGAAGAAAGATAATTTAACCTTAATCAGATCCAAAAGGTATATGATTCCAATACTTCATAAACAGAACATCACTATGGTTCTGATTTTTGGGCTTTTAAAATTACCACATATATTTGAGTATAAGGTGACGAACCTAATTTTATCACAAAAAAACTGGGAAAACATATTGACTCGAGTATAAGCCGAGGGTGGGAAATGCAGCAGCTACTGGTAAATTTCAAAATAAAAATAAGTATCAATAAAAGGACATTAATTGAGGCATCAGTAGGTTAAATGTTTCTGAATATTTACATAAAACTGTATTTTAAGATAAGGCTGTCCAGCTCTGATTAAACCATTATTCTAACCTTCTTCAATGTAAATGTGTTTACGTATCCTTCCAATAATAGTAAAGAGAGTAAAATAATAAATATAATAATACAGTAAAATAATAAATGGAATAAAAACAATAATAAATGGATTAAAATAATAAATGTAATAATAACAATAATAAATAGAGAAAAATAATAAATGTAATAATAACAATAAATAGAATAAAATAATGGAATAATAACAATAATAGAGTAAAATAATAAATATAATAATAGAGTAAAATAATGTAAATGTAATAACAATAATAATAGAGTAAAATAATAAATGTAATAAAAATAATGCAAATAACAGTAAAATAATAAGTAACCTTGACTTGAGTATAGGCCGAGGGGAGCTTTTTCAGCCTAAAAAAGGGCTGAAAACTAGGCTTATACTCGAGTATATACAGTATTTAACTTTCAGTTAAAACAGTAAGGCTACTTAATAATATTTGACATGTAATTCTGTTTTATTTGGGTGGATTTTATACTTCTAAATACATTTGGCACTTTTATTGAATATTATCTTACCGTTAAAGGTGTCTATGTAGGGAGAAAAGGAAGAAGGGAGAAATCCAAAAGCTGAGCATATTTAGTTGCAAATTTTTCTATGTGGCAATTTCTGCTATCAAAGCAGTAAATAAATGTATAAGTGGATCAGTTCTTAGTAAAATATTAGTTCACAGGGTTCCCTCCCCCTTTGTACATGTATATAGTGGTTCCGTATAGATGGGTGTGTATTTTCCAAGATGCTTTATTTATGAAAACGTGAGGCTTTGTGTTTATGTCAATACTATTATCAGGATTGTACCATTGGTTAAAACAAATGCTGAAGAGGTCAAAAGATTCTAGGAAGACGCCATTACAGAATTATCTAATTTATAAAGGGACTTACCCTTATCTGCTTCCTCCCATAGAAATAATGCAAGGACAGTAGTCTGATTTTAATTTTAGGAATCAAGTGGGAGCTTTTATTCTGGCACTTAATTGCAGCATGGGAGATAGGAGATTTTTGTGAGAGGAAATGGAAGGTTTAACTGCTCCAAGCATTCTAATCACCACTTACTATTCTCTCTCAAACACACACTATGAAATTAACATTTTCTGTGTAAGGCCTTATGTGGGTCTAAACGCCCTAAAGGCACAAGGTCCTGTCTGATCTTGGAAGCAGGCAGAATCGGCCCTATTTCGTACCGTACTTGGAAAGAAGATTGCCAAGGAATACCAGGCGCTCTGAGCTATCGTTCAGTGGAAGGAACAGGCAAATCCAACTCTATCGGCCTCATCACACTAGAGAAAAAATCCACTTAAAATACGGTTTCTGCCTCCTGCAGAATTCTGGAGTTTGTAGTTTAGGGTGGAGTCTTGTGGGAGTTGAAGTCCAAAAGCTGCTAGCCTCACTAACCTACAAACCCCAGAATTCAGCAGGAGTTAGAAACCAGATTTTAAGTAGATTTTTTTTGTAGTGTGATGATTCCTTGCCAAAGAAAACCCTATGAAATTAATAGTTGACAAGTGAGGTGAAGGCACATAAAACACAAGTTAGGCCCTAAGGCAGCGTTTCTCATCCTGGGGGTCGGGACTCCAAGGAGGGTCACATGGGGATTCAAAAGGGTCACCAAAGACCATCAGAAAAAACATATTTTGTTGGTTTTAGGAACCCCTTTGGCAGAGAAGGCTGAAGATCTCTCCACCTATCCTTCTCTTCTTTTTTTTTTTTTTTTGGTGTTTGTGAACTACAATTCCCAGAATTAAAAAAAAAGCACCTCCCCCAACCCCACCAGCATTCAATGTTGACCATGTAGGTAGTGTACCAAGTTTGGTGCAGATCCATTGTGGGTTGGGTTCAAAGTGCTATTTGATTGCAGGTTAACTATAAATCCCAGCAATTACAACTCCCAATTTTCAAGATCTATTTTCCCCAAACTCCACCAGGATTCACATCCGGGCATATTGAGTATTTGTGCCAAGTTTGATCCAGATACACCATTGTATGAGTCCACAGTGCTCTCTGGATGTAGGTAAACTACAACTCCAAAACTCAAGGTCAGTGCCCACCAAACCCAGTATTTTCTCTTGGTCATGGGAGTTCTATGTACCAAGATTGGTTCAATTTCATCGCTGGTGGAGTTCAGAATGCCCTTTGATGGTAGGTGAACTATAAATCCCAGGATTTATACTGGCTGTTAGGAATTGTGGGAGTTGAAGTCCAAAACACCTGGAAGGCCCAAGTTTGCCCATGCCTAAGGTAACCCATATCCTGCTCTAGAGTCTGCCTACAGAGCACTGTCTTCTGCACTCCAATTGAGTGTGGTGGAGGTCTTTAAGCTGAGGCTGGATGGCCATCTGTTGAGAATGCTTTGATTGTGTATTCCTGCAAGGCAGAAGTTGGACTGGATGGCCCTTTTCCAACTCTATGATTCCATGAAAATGAATACTCCTTAATTGTATTAAAGTGGAGGCACTCTCTGATTATTAAAAATTAAAACAAATGAGCACCTGAATTGAGCACCTGAATTGGAAGCCGAAAGCTGCCAGGCAGGTTTATCCTCTCCATCTGTCTGGTCAACACTTTACAAGTTCTCATCTGTATCCTGATCCAAAACACATGTAGGAGTTGTCTGAGTGGAGAAATGTATGCAGCCTCAGAGGTCAGTATGTCAACCTTTGCGGAGGTCAGGTAAGTATTTCTATGTGGTCAATCTTGCATTTAACTTAATATGCAGAGTGGGTTTGTGGCCTTCCAAGAAGCACAGAGCTTCATACCACTGCTCTTTGTATTCTACCAGAGAAGGAGTTCAAGTCGGGAGGAGATACATAAGGCCTTCCACACAGCCCTGTATCCAAGAATATCAAGGCAGAAAATCCCACAATATCTGCTTTGAACTGGGTTATCTGTGCGGGCCCTAAGATCCAACTACAGGACCCTAAGATCCAACTACAGGGCCCTAAGATCCAACTACACTCAGATTTTCTGCCTTGATATTCTGGGATAAAGGGCTGTGTGAAAGGTCCCATAGGCTTCAGAGATGCAAAACTCTCTATTGCTAGGATACTTCAAAAGCTAAAACATTAGTACACCCATATGCAGTTGAAATCACCTTTTTTTGTCAGCGCTCCTATGTAACAAGATAGCACTGAATGTGTAGGCTCTTTAGCTCGACCAAAGTTACTTCTGCAGTTCCATTTAGGGCCCTTCCACACAGCCCTGTATCCCAGAATATCAAGGCAGGAAATCCCACATTATCTGAGTATGGACTCAGATAATCCAGTTCAAATCAGATATTGTGGGATTTTCTGCCTTGAAATTCTGGGATACAGGGCTGTGTGGAAGGGCCCTAAGATCCAACTACAGTGTAGGGAAATGTTTTGAGTTTGTAGTTCCTGCTTCATAATAAAATCATATGATGGTCACAAGGACCAACTTGGAGTGTTTTGCAATATGCAAAGTGCCAATGTTTCTCTGAAATAAGTAATGTCCAGAAAGATTAGCCAAAGGGGGCAGTGGGCAGAACATCCCAAGCTGCTGCTATACCCACACCCATAGATTTCTTTGTTTGGTGGACTTTGTGCTGCATTTTCTCAGGCACATGCTTAGATTAGATCCTGTGACTTATTCTGGCACTTTGTCAGTGACGTGAGGATTCATAATCTCACAAAGGCCATTCTACAATTCATATGACATAACATGAAAGAAATGCAAAGCCCTTTCACAGTCATGTTACAAGAGATTTGAACCCAATGTTTATACTGTAGAAAACATGATCATAGACAAAAAAAAAATCTAGCAGAAAAAGGCTTTTTTCATGTCTTGACTCCTAATGAAGCCCTGATGATGATCATCATCATTACCATCGTCACCATCATCATCTACACCAGGTATGGTCAAAGGCATGCATGGGGGCCGGATGTGACCCCTTGGGTTCTTTTCTCAAGCCCTCCTCTCTCTCACCATCATATCTTTGCTTCCTTTTCTCTTTCTTTCCTCCTTCCTTCCCTCTCTCCCTTCCTTCCTTACCTCCCTCTTTCTCCCTCTCTCCTCTGCCTTTCCACCTTTTTGTCCTTCCTACCTTCCATCGTACCTCCTTCCTTCCCTCTCTCCCTCTTTCTCCTTCCTTCCTTCCGTCTTTCCTTCTCTCTTTCCTCCATCCCTTCCTTCCTTCCTTCCTTCCTTCCTTCCTTCCTTCCTTCCTTCCTTCCTTCCTTCCTTCCTTCCTTCCTTCCTTCCTTCCTTCCTTCCTTTTCTTCCTCCCTCCCTCCCTCCCTCCCTCCCTCCCTCCCTTCTCTTTTTCCTTTCTCTTTTCTTCTTGGGGGATGTTTATCTGGGAGAAGAGAAGGTAGAGAGGGAACATAAGAACCATGTTTCAAGATTTCAAAGGGTGTCCCATTGTGGAAGAGGAGGGAAAAATACCCAACTTTTTGCTGCTCTAAAGACCAGAGCACAAGGGAGCAATGGTTTCAAATGGCAGGGAAAGAGATTCAACTGAAAAGATTAGGAAGAATTTCCTGGAGTTGCCTTGGAGTGTGGTGGAGTCTCCTTCTCTAGAGGCTTTTCTGCAGAGGCTGTCTGTCAGGAGTGCTTTAATTGTGCCTTCTTGCATGACAGGGGGTTAGACTGGATGGCCCTTTGGGTCTCTTCCAGATCTGGGATTCTATATCAGGAGTAGGCAATACAGAGTCAAATGAATACACCTTATCCCTCCTATCCACCTTCTCATCCTGAGCAAAGCTAAACCTTTTGGTATGAAAATGTTTCCCATCTTTCCTTCACTTTCTGCCTCCGAAAGAGTAGAGGAAGGGGAGAAAAGGGCAGGGAGGGGACTTGGAGGGAACTCCCTTCCTCCCAGCCCACCTACCCCATTCTGGCTTACCATATGGTCCCAAGTTAGAAAGTTGGCCCATGCCTGATCTACACACAGTGGTTCTCAACCTGTGGGCCCCCAGATGTTTTGGCTTTCAACTCCCAAAAATCCTAACAACTGGTAAACTGGCTGGGATTTCTGGGAGTTGTAGGTCAAAACCTGGAGACCCACAGATTGAGAACCACTGAGCTATAGCATTATTCATTAGAATCAACTGAAGAAGAGCTTATTGCTAAACCTATCCAATTGATGCAGAGCCTCTTGTCAAATTTATCTGCTTCAACCATGCAGTACTATGCATGCTTACTGAAAAGTACTGTATACACTAGAAAGTTTAGTCAAATATATGACCCAAAAACCTAGGTTAACTTAAGTCAAAGTAAGTGTTGTACCTTTAATAAAGGTAAAGGTTTCCCTTTGACATTAAGTCTAGTCGTGTCCAACTCTGGGGGTTGGTGCTCATCTCCATTTCTAAGCTGAAGAGCTGGCGTTGTCTGTAGACACCTCCAAGCTCATATGGCTGGCATGACTGAATAGAGTGTTGTTACCTTCCCGCAGAAGCAGTACCCATTGATCTACTTATATTTGCATGTTTTCAAACTGCTAGGTTGGCAGAAGCCAACCTTTACTCACATAAAAAGAACCACCCCCTTCTCTGAGTAGAGTGGCAAAAGCGAAGAGCTTTGCAAACTGAATGATCAAAACCTGTTCTTAACTTAATACATGAGGTTAATTAAGTTGGTTTGGTTCCGTAGCATTTACTCCCACCAAAGTATGTGTGTGATTGTAGGCTATTTGCTTGAGATCTTTGAGCTTTAACCTAGCAGATATTATTGGAGTTCAGCAATTGAGCCTGTGGTAATATTGCTGATGCTGTGACTCTTGAGTACTAATCAACCAGTACACAACAACTTTGCATAAGCAAATCAATAATGTCAACTTCATTGGATTCCTAAGGGGCACTCTGACCAAAGCTTGCTTAAATCCCATTGACTTCAGTGGGATTTAGGTTGCCTATATGCAGTTTGTTTCTGTAGTTGATAGAAGAAGCAAATCCTCTTGCTGCCATCTAACAGCAAAACTAGAAAGTATCAATTCACCAAACACGATAAGACTTTAATTTTGACATAGTATCTAGCAGGAGACTGAACTTGAGGAAAATGTGGCCTATGAGCTGAAGCTTGTATCCTATTAGAGCAGTTGGAAATATATGTCTATTCTATTAATAACATATGTATCAGGTCATTCATTTTTGAACATTTCTGTACAGTACTGTCATCTTCTCAAAACAGACTTTGCGCAATGTTTGTTAGAAAATAAAGAATGACTGGCTTAAACTAGATAAAGTAATTCAGCCTGTTTCAAAGGAAAATAATATCAGCAAAGGAATGAAAATAAAACATTTGCCTTTGAAGAAAACAAGAAGAGGAGTGACTATTGTATAGAAATGATCTAAACAGAAAATTCAAAAATTTTCTCCAGCATGGTCAATTTATTTATTTATTTACAGTATTTATATTCCGCCCTTCCCACCCCGCAGGGGACTCAGGGTGGATTACAATGCACATATACATGGCAAACATTCAGTGCTAGTTAGACATACAACATATATAGACAGACACAGAGGCAATTTACCATCCAAGCTTATCTGGCTTCATGAGGGTATGCTCGATTCCAGCTCGATCCGGCCATAGAGGGAGTTGCCGCTTCACTGTCCATTGTGACACCGAGTCCTTGATGGAGTTCTTCCTCATTATTCTGCACTCTCCTGGAAGGTTTTATAGTGTCATAAATTGGTTAAATTAGCCTCCCCGCATAAAGTGGTACTAAATTTCCTACTTGACAGATGCAGCTGTCTTTTGGGCTGCATAGGTTGACAGCAAGCTAGACTAATGGCCGGAAGCTCACTCTGACCCGGGCTGGCTTTGAACTCATGATCTCTCGGTCAGTAGTGATTTAATGCAGCTGTCTCCCAGCTAACTGCACCAAAGCCCGGTCCTTAAGCAAAACAACAACAACAACAACAACAACAACAACAACCAAAGGGCTATAATATGTGATAAAAGCCAGCAGCAAGGCTTGTCTAGTTGCTACAATTATGAATTGGAACAGCAATCTCTCTGCTCGCCCCCCTCCCCACAAGAAATGCCTGAAGAATCCTCTCAGCCTTTGTGAGTGGTATTTCCTCCCTTTTCTCTCAAGATCTTGATAGTGTTAACAAATCATGTGCAGTTTACATGTTACCTGGGTCTCATAACCTCTTTACGAGTGAGTTTATGATTCCCATCAAGAAGACTGAGGTTAAGACACATTTTTGCTGAATTCCACTGAGATGGTCTGGCAAAGGTATTTAAAGAGCACTCTCCTGCAGTTAAGATGACATGAAACCCTGAGGTGGATTCCATTTCAATTGCGACATTTTCTGTTTCTTCTCAGTAATGTGCATGCTTTTACCCATATCTTCCTAGTTCAACCCCTGGAGTCTTTAAGTAAAGGTTTTCCAGTTGCAAAAAGTGACCTTAAGACCCAGGAAAGTGGTTACCAACCTTTTTTTGACCAGGGACCACTTTGATCAGGGACCACTCTCCAACATTAGTACCAAAACAGTTACGAATCAGTTTTTGGTCAACTGTAGATTTGGTTTGGTTATTTGAGGTGCTGATCAAGTAAATTGCATTGGATAGACCACATCAACTCTAGTTTCTGATTCAGAACATATGCCATTCAGTTGTCACCACCGCTCACCCACAGAAAACCATATTTAATCATCTAGAGCTGATGTGGTAGGAGTAATCTTTTGTGGGTGGTCAGCCCCTTCCCTCCCAATATCCCCATTGCCTTGGCACTATAAGAGGCTTTGTGAGACCAGTCACTCTTGTTGCCATGTGGTTTCGAGGCAACGGTGTAGTAATGGTGATGCCACAGACCATATTTTCGTTCTTGTGGACCACTGGTGGTCCATGGACCACAGGTTGGGAACCACTGCTCTATAACATGGAAATCCAGCATGCAGAATTGAATGGCATATTAATAATAACTATGATTGTGTCTTTTATTAATTTATATCTTGGCTTTTTCTCAATAATGAGACTCAGGATGGCTTGCAACATTCAAGTAGAGTCCCTTTATATGAAATGCTTAGGACCTGAAGTGTTTTGGATTTTTCTCCCCAGATTTTGGAACGCCTTTATTTGCATAAACACACATAATGAGGAGCCCCCAGTGGTGCAGTGGGTTAAAGCGCTGAGATGCTGAACTTGCAGACCGAAAGGTTGCAGGATTGAATCTGGGGAGAAGCATGAGCTCCCTCTGTTAGCCCCAGCTTCTGCTAACCTACCAGTTTGAAAACATGCACATGTGAGTAGATCAATAGGTAGTGTTCTTATGGGAAGGTAACAGCGCTCCATGCAGTCATGCTTGCTGCATGACCTTGCAGGTTCTATGGACAATGCCGGCTCTTAGGCTTAGAAATGGAGATGTACACCAACCCCCAGAGTTGGACACGACTGGACTTAATGTCAGGGGAAAACCTTTACCTTTACCTGCATAATGAGATATCTTGGAGATGGGATCTTAGTCTAAACTTATTTGATGTTTTATATACATAGCCTGAGAGTAATTTTATACAATATTATCAATAATGTTGTGCATGATACAAAGTTTGTGCATAATTAGCCATTATAATGCAAAGGCATTTCAGCCATGAGGACAATTTTGAAGTATTTCAGGTTTCAAAATTCCAGAGGGAGAGTTATGGCTAATAATAATAATAATTATTATTATATTTCTTACCTGCCTGTCCCCATGGCTTGAAGTGGGTGAGCTGATCTTGAGAAGCTCACAAGGAGGACATAAAGGCAAAGCTTTCCTTTATAATAATACTTTATTTGTATTTCGTCCTTCTCCCTATGGGGACTCAGAGCAGATTACAGCATATAGACACAGGTAAACATTAAATTCTTTGTTACAAGGAAATACAATAAGACACAAATACACAGACAAAGACATAGGCTTCTCCTTTCAAATCTGGCTCCGGAGGCGGTGCTCATCTCTGACTGTGGGAGAGGTGCCCATCTCCATTTTCAAGCCAAGGAGCCTGCGTTGTCCATTGACACCTCCTGGTTGTGTGGCCGGCATGACTGCATGGAGCATCTTTTGCCTTTTCCCACCAAAGCAATGCATAGTGATCTGCTCACATTTGCATGTTTTCAAACTGCTAGGTTGGCAGGAGCTAGTGCTAACAGCAGGAGTTCACCTGTCCCACAGATTCGAACTGCTGACCTTCATATCAGCAGTTCAGCAACACAAGGGTTTAACGTATTGCGCCACCAGCGGCCCCTTTACTGAAAACCAGTATTTAGTCACATACTGCTTCAGTCCATAAAGTTTGCTCCTTATCATTACTCCTAATAGCCATTTCCAAACTCTTTCTTCCAGTTATTGGCATGTCACTTCTTAAACTTGCAGGCATCACCATATTCTGTGGCAAATATTAAATAATTGGCTTTTGTTTACCGCTAAGTAACTTCACCAGATATCCACCAGTTGAGGAATTGTACATCCGCTCTTTCAACTTTCTATAAAGCATACACAATATCTTACCTTCCTCACAGTCAACTCTATTCTAATTCAAAACAGGTGCTCTGGTTATCATGAAGCATGTTTACTTTCATTCCTGGGTTTGCAACTTTTCCAGAGATATGGGCCAAGGTCCTACATTGGAGTTGTGCAGCATAAATTTTGGCATGCAGAGTTTTGTGCTGAATTGTGCTGTGCAAACCTTGTGTTGAACACATTAATCAAATGGGTGTGTATTTACATGTGTAACGACAACACATCTACAGTCTGCATTGTAAAAAAAAAGGCCAAATACTTTCGTAAGGGAACTTACAAATGTGCAAAACAGGATTGTGGCAACGATCTATGTTTTTGACATGGCATGAATTGGAGCTGTATGCAGTACTCCAAGTATGATAGCAGTATAGATTTCTTACAAGGACATTATGATTTATTCATGAGCAAGTGGAACGGTACTGGTCCCAATACGGATTCAGATACATACATACTGGAAACATTGTTACTATGGAAACGTGCTTTGCCCACGAACACCTCAAAAAGAGGGGGGGGGGACAGGTACTATATTAAGCACATGTGCAGAGCTGCCCTCTAGGAATGTACTTTGATTGCGCCACTCACTCAGTAGCACATACCAAATCCTCCTATAAACAGTTGATCTTGAGTCAATGCTAATCAGTACAATATAAGCAAACAGAGCTTATCCAGTTGCTCAGAGTCAAATAGTGCTAAGTATTACTGATAAAGCAACAGCTCTTTATGGAATGATTTCAGATTAGTAAGAGGGGGGAAACATCTATAAGATTTTTGTCCTTGGCTAACTAGAGAGTGTTCTGCCTATAATCTATCCTCATGTAAACAATGCTGTAGGAATCAGGCTGCATGCACTTTTTTTCAAGGTGAAACTGAGCTATATGCATTTTCTATAGCAGTTAAAATCTATGAAAAGATGCTTTAACACATTAAGGTGTTTAGAAAATTAGTATAGGTTTTTAAAAATTAAAGGCAAAGATTTCCCTTTGACATTAAGTCTAGTTATGTCCAACTTGGGGGGGGGGTGCTCATCACTATTTCTAAGCTGAAGAGCCAGCGTTGTCCGTAGACACCTCCAAGGTCATGTGGCCAGCATGACTGCATGGAGCACCGTTTCCTTCCTGCTGGAGCGGTACCTATTGATCTATTCACATTTGCATGGGGGCTAACAGTGGGAGCTCACCTCACTCCCCGGGTTCAAATCGCCAACCTTTCGGTCAGCAAGTTCAGCAACTCAGTGGTGTAACCCGCTGCACCATCGGGGGCTCCCATAGTATAGCTTTCCTACTATATATAATGTATAAGGCTGGAAATTTAAGTTCAGTACCCTAACACTTATCAAAAAAGGAAACAGCTCCTTTTCTGAGCAAAATAGCGAAAGGTTAAAACTTAGTCCATCCCAAGAGAACTTAAAAGAGGCATCAACGTCATCTACTCTCTCCACTGTGACACCACTTCTGCCATTTTTGAATGCCTGGGCAGGAAAACAACAATAACAACAACAACAACAGTAATGTTAAGTTAAAATTTATACGTAATACATAGGAGCATTAAACACAGATACTAAAGGACATGGATTAATCCATGTGGGATTTAACACATTAAAATAAAATTCTACCAATAAAATGTAAAATATGTATTGGTTTATTTATTAATTTCATATGTTTGTACCCCGTCCTTCACACTTATGGCGGCTTCACAACAGGCAACCATTAGATGCCAACACATAAATTATAAATAAAAAAATTACAGTTAAAATCAAACAGTTAAAACCTCAATTATTAAAACATCAGTTTAAAAATTACACAAATTCAAAATCATAATCCAAGGTCAGTCCATTGTCAGTCACATAAAACCACTCTCATTCTTGTTGCTAAACCTACTGCTTGAATTCTTTATTTATTTATTTATTTATTTACAGTATTTGTATACTGCTTTTCTCACCCCGAGGGTCCCACAACCATTCCCCCCCCTAAAGGACAAGAGGGAGGGGGTTGACCTGATTTCATTGGGGAGGGAGTTTCACAGATGAGGGGCCACCACTGAGAAGGCCCTGTCTCTTGTCCTCACCAGTCGTGCTTGCAAGGGTTGCAGGATTGAGAGTAGGACATGGCCCATAGGAATGCCCATTCCTCCACATCACCAAAATGATTCAATGCGGAAGAATCAGACAGATCCCATCCCATGTATTTCCCCTGTTTTCTCCTGTTTCTGAGCAATTCCAGAACTCAGAAGACGATTTCTCCCTGTCTCCTGTCCCCTCTGTTTTTAGACACTTTAAAAACAATTCCCTGATGAAGCATCACAGATGACAGACTGATGACCTCTGTTGTACTTGGTTTCTTAAATATTTTAGAAGTGTTTAGAACATTGGGGGGGGGGGGGGTGCATGGCTTGAGTGGTTGAGTTAATTGTGTCCTGTAGGGTTGAGTAGGATTTAGCTAGCTAATGGTTGGATTAGAGTCTATTTGGAAATAACATTTTTTTTCTTTTTGAAAGAGGAACTTTCAGGTGATCTTTTAAAGCGGCATTTCTCAACCTGGGGGATGGGAGCACTGCAGGAGTTGCAAGTGCGTGTCAAAGGGGTAGCCAAAGACCATCAGAAAACATAGTATTTTCTGTTGGTCATGAGGGTTCTGTGTGGGAAGCTTGGCCCAATTCTATCGTTGGTGAGGTTCAACATGCTCTTTGATTGTAGGTGAACTATAAATCCCAGAAACTACGACTCCCAAATGTCAAGGTCTATTTCCCCCAAACTCTACCAGTGTTCACATTTGGGCATATTGAGTATTTGTACCATTTGTATCATCCTTGTTTGACTCCACAGTGCTCTCTGCATGTAGGTGAACTACAACTCCAAAACGCAAGGTCAATGCCCACCAAATCCATCCAGCATTTTCTGTTGGTCATAGGGGTTCTGTGTGCCAAGTTTGGTTCAATTCCATCATTGTGGAGTTCAGAATGTTTTCTGTTTGTAGGTTAGCTATAAGTCCCCGCAACTACAACTCCCAAATGACAAAATCAACCTCACCAGTATCCAAATTTGGGCATAATTGGGTGAATGAAAATGCATCCTGTGCATCAGATATTTACATGATGATTCATAACAGTAGCAAAATTAGTTATGAAGTAGCAATGAAAAGAATTTTATGGTTGGGGGTCACCACAGTTTGAGGAAGGTGGCATTAGGAAGGTTGAGAAACACTGTTTTAAAGGATTTAAAACTATTTTATCTATTTTTGAAATTTATTTTTAAAATATTAAAAAGGATTTAAGAAGTTACAAAAAATTGACATATTAAGTAATTCCGATGCCTTACTCTTCAAAAGTAATCTGCAGTGAATTAAATTTTTTGAAAGTAATTGTCCTTGACCTACCTGGGTCTGCACAGCCTTAGAGGATGTGATCATCAGCTGGAGAAATCTGACTCAGTCAAGTGGATTTGGCCTGCTCCCATCATCCTCCATTACTGCAATTAGAAGTGGAGTTCCTGCCTGCCTTGGATTATTCTGCCTGCTTCTGCCCCTTTTGAACTTCAGCTGCTGCTTTTTGGAACTTGACCTCCTGTCTGCCTTGGATGATCTTATCCACTTCTGGTCCTTCAGATCCTGAGTTGCTGCTTACAGAATGTGACCTTTCCCTGCCCTGGACTGTGCATTTCTCTGAGGTCCCACAGGATTGAGAACTGGCTGACACCTCACCCCATTAGTGTCTTATAAACCAGTAGAGTACAATATACACAGTACCAAGAAGAAAAGGCTGCGCTCAAATCTCCCCCTTCCCCCCGTACCATTTTTTTGCAAACTGATCTGCAAAGTAGGGCGACCATTCTGGCAATATTTTGGGATCATACAAAATGGATTGCCGCCGCCGTTCTTTGAACAGTGGCCGCCTCATCTACCTACAATGTCCCTTGGGAACAATGTTCCATGATGACCGGAGCATTATTTGCAATGGTTGATCAGGGCATGGCAGCTGTTGAGCTCACTGTCACTGTGTAAGTGGCAGCAAAATGAGAAGATGGCAGTAAAAGACAGTTTCTTCTTTTGCCTTTTATCTTTGCTAAGTGTCAAATAGAAATTCTTTTCCCGTAACCATCATCTCAGTTCTGAACAAAAGGTCTCGGGGAACTTTCTGCTCAGCACTAAATCAGTTAAGAAACTTATTTTTCGTGACAAATGTGACAATGGCCACAATCTTACAATAAGTGTGCAAATCCCACCACTCTTTATGTGCACCTCCCACTACAGCTGTTTGCCATGGTGTGGGAAGAAAAAGCAACCAGAAAACACCAATTACACTGAAAGAATAGAAGTTATATCTCCTTCCTCTTCAAAGTCATCTTTCCAGATCCCTAGTAATTTGTAGGCATTGCCTATTGAACTTGCACAGGATGGGGAGCCCTTATCCAAAATGCTTGGGACTAGAAGTATTCAGTATTTTGGCATACTTACATATATATAATAGAAATGGGTCCCAAGTCTAAATATAAAATTTATACACACCTTCTACATATAGCCTGAAAATAATTTTATATACAATATTTTAACAGTATTGTGTAAAAGCAGTGTTTCCCAACCTGGGGGTTGGAATCCCTGCGGTGGGGGGGGGGGGGGGTCGTGAAGGGGTGTCAGAGGGGTTTCCAAATACCATCAGAAAACAGTATTTTCTGTTGATCATGGGGTTCTATATGGAAGTTTGGCCCAATTCGATCATTGATGGGGTTCAGAATGCTCTTGGTTTGTAGGAGAACTATAAATCCCAGCAACTACAACTCCCAAATGTCAAGGTCTATTTTCCCCAAACTCCACCAGTGTTTGCATTTGGCCATATTGAGTTTTTGTGCCAAGTTTGGTCCTGATCCCTCGTTGTTTGAGTCCACAGTGCTCTCTGGATGTAGGTGAACTACAACTCCAAAACTCAAGGTCAACGCCCACCAAACCCTTCCAGTATTTTCTGTTGGTCATGGGAGTTCTATGTGCCAAGTTTGGTTCAATTCCATCATTGGTGGAGTTCAGAATACTCTTCGATTGCAGGTGAACTATAAACCCCAGCGGCTACAACTCCCAAATGACAAAATCAGTCCCTCCCAACCCCACCAGTATTCAAATTTGGGCATATTGGATATTTGTGCCAAATTTGTTCCAGTGAATGAAAGTACACCCTGCATATCAGATAGTTACATCACAATTCATAACAGAAGCAAAATTACAGTTGTGAAGTAGCAACAAAAAATAAATGTATGGTTGGGAGTCACCACAACATGAAGAACTGTGTTAAGGGGTCGCGACATTAGGAAGATTGAAAACCACTGGTGTTTACTGAACGACCAGAAAGCAAGTTTTCTATCTTAGCCATGCTGTGGACAATTTAATATTTGGGGGTATTTTGGAATCCCTGAGAAGGGATACTCAACTTGTATATAGACCTAGAAATCAATGTAAATTATTTTGGCAGTTGTGTACGATTTGTCATTTTACCTAAGAACAAAAACCATCACTGCCCCAAACTTTGAGGCTGCCTGTTATTCCTGGTCCTAAGCTATGTTTAGCTCATGAGTATATCTAAAACTGCCTGGGTGGGGGAGATCAAAATTGTATTGTACAGCCAATTGAATGTTTCCTCTTTCAGACTCATCATAAAATAACTTCCATGAAAGACTGTGTGGATGAGCCTATCCATACTCGGGCTGTATTTCAAATTCTAAAGTAAACCTGTCAGATCTATTTCTGAAAGAAGCCACTTCTGTTCCTGAACAACTCCCTAACGACTGGTGTGAGTGTAAATATCCTCCCATCGTATGTTGCAAAGCCATTATTAAAATACATCTGAATCTTCTTTCAAAGCTCTTTCTCCCCTTCTCCGGTGGTTCTGTAAATAGACTTTCTCTGAAGTGTTAGCATTTTATTGAAGTCAAGCATGTATTGCTAAAGGGGATGAGAGGAGGTGCTACTCAGGATATTAATTTTGATGCTGCATTCTGGGGCTTTATCCTCTTGTTTGTGTGCTGCATGCAATGTTGGTAGTTATGTGTTGTTTATTGGAATAGTTCAGAGCTCACGAATTTGGGAGTGACTAATATAATGATGATTCTGGACAAGAAGGAATCCAAATAGCATACCATGCAGAATGAATCTTTCATAGGGTTGTTGTAGGTTTTTCAGGACCATGTTCTAGAAGCATTCTCTCCTGACATTTCACCTGCATCTATGGCAGGCATTCTCAGAAGTTGTGAGGTCTGTTGGAAAGTAGGAAAATTGAGTTTATATATCTGTGGAATTTTCAAATTTTCCTAGTTTCCAATAGACTTCACAACCACTGAGGATGCCTACCATAGATGCAGGCGAAACATCAGGAGAGAATGATTCTAGAACATGGCCATATAGCCCGAAAAACCTATAGCAACCCAGTGATTCCAGCCATGAAAGCCTTCGACAATCTTTCATAGTATTGTAGTCTCTTTCCGGAGATGGGTATGGTTTATCAGTAGACTTCATATTGTTCTGCCAGGACTTCATATTTAGGGATGATGTTCCTCAAACATTGCTGAGTCATTGGATTATGTATAGTTCATTGAGAACTTTATTGCATGAGGCAAGCAAACTGGCATTGCAAATATCACAACTGGTTTCCCCATGCGATATTGCGCCACCAGGGGCTCCTTTCTGTGATAATTGGAGTTGGGAAAAAATGGCTTGTTGTGGAAACAAAGATTGGTGATAAAGCTTCAGTGAAGACACCTTTCCCTCAGGATAACTCCTTCAGGAGTGAATTTCCTTTCCAAGGGGCAGATTTCTCTCACTTTCTGTTGTCTCAGTTGTTATTTATTCAGTTGCTTCCGATTCTTCGTGACCTCATGGACCAGCCCACACCAGAGCTCCCTGTTACCACCCCTAGCTCCTTTGGAGTCAAGCCAGTCACTTCAAGGATACCATCCATCTTGCCCTTGGTCGCCCCCTCTTTCTTTTTCCGTCCATTTTTCCCACCATCATTGTCTTCTCTAGGCTTTCCTGTCTTCTCACGATGTGTCGGTCATGTTCTTAAGTACGAGTCATTTGTAAGTCAGGCATTTGTAACTTGGGGACTGTCTGTATTTCCTAGAAGCAGTGATCACCATCAGAACTTTGAAAAATATCTTGACCAACCACTCTTTGACTTGTTATTTTGATAGGTTCCATAGGTTTGGATTCTAAGACACCATGGATTGTAAGGCATACACAAATTTCATTACCATCACCACCAACAACAAAAAACTAAATACATAAGTTGTACCTGTGATTCTAAGATGTACTGTAGTTTTAGAAATATTTATGGGGGAGCGCATCTTAGAATACAACAAATTACTTATATTGCAATAACTCCCACAACAAAATATTGTATCATTCCCCCCCCCCCAAAAAAAATCCCTCAGCTAACATAGTTTCCTGCAGCTAAAGCTTAAACCTATTTGCTACCTGAAAATGTGGAAAATCAATCACATGGTCTGGATTATTATCCCCCCCCCCCCCCCGTTGCTTCCTCTTCCTCCTTTTCTCCTCCTTTCTTAGTACAAGAATTTCTTCTTCCTTTCAGGGTAGTGTTGTACTTTGTAACATCCGCCACTAACAAGCTGTTAGGACTTTGGGCTAAATTAATACGCCAGAAGTAAGCTAAACAGAAGGCCTGTGGAATTCTAAACATTCACTTTCTCTTCTGTTGTGGCTGCGTTTCAGCTTGGGAACCTTCCGTCATGTTGCTACAACATCTGGACAACATTTGGGGCTGTCTCTCAAGTGCACAGGGTGTGCACCTCCGGTGCATTTCAGCTTTCAACATCTCCCTGCCTCTAATCTATATTTAATGTTTCATGACTGGTAGTCAGAGAAACTTCGGCTAACTATCAGGTTGGAATGAAAATGATCCTTGGGAAAACATTAATTTTTTTCCAGCCTACGCCAGCAAAGTATCTGTGACAGAGATGCTCCCTGGAGATTTGTAGCCCATTCACTAGCAGTAATAATAATTAAGACTCATGATTACTGAGCCCGCATAATCAAAGATTGCTTCATAAAATGTACTCCCTAAGGGGACAGATTTCTCTGTTCTTAACTGGATGTCAGTCAGAAGGATCAGCAGCCCCGGGGATCTCCAGTCTTTTGCTTGCCCTTTTCATTACTGTGTTGTTAGCATTGTATTATTCTTCTTGATGCAAATGAGTAGGTAATCATGTGTAAATCGTGCCCCGAAGAAAGCGTATGTAGGGAGTTCCCCCTCCTTCCAAAAAAAAAAAAAGTCGACCACAGGGATTTCTCACACGGAACATAATTACATCTCTGCCATATGGGCTCATTTATATTCTATTACAGGTTAAGCTAATACGACTCAGAAATATGCTAAAAATACCTCAAAGTGTTATGACTGCTGTCAAAACACTTGTCATTTTTCACCTGCCTCTTTGATTGCTAGTGACGCTGTGTTTATTTAGAAACCCACAGAGCCAGGGGACTCCAGAAAACAAAAATCAGAGGTGTTTTGGGTCATACCCAATGTGAAAGCAACACTCAAACACAAGGGAAGGGTATCAGGCTCCAAACACACACACACACACACACACACACATACAGGAGGAGACCGCAGAGGATAGGAAATGCCCCACACAGGCTATACTACTTCATCAGATGGCCAGCGGCATGAGGTGGTAGCATTCTGCTTTGCCACGGGGCGTGGGGAATCTGGTGCACCATGCCTCACATCGCCCACATCACCCACCAAGAGGGCAATCACATGGAGGGGAGAGCATGAGTGCACAGCTTTCCCCTATAGATATAGGCAATATGGGAAGTCTCCCCTGTTGCCGCATTGGTGATGGTGTGCTATCCTGCCCTCCTTCACCCATGGAGCTTGCACAATGTCTTCTGATGGGAGCCGGCTGGCTGTATGCTGCTGATTCTAGCCCCGTATGAAGAGGTCATATGTTCTGACTTCTGGTGACCATAAGGTGAACCTTAAAGTTGCCATAAGTAGGAAAAAAACTTAAAAACACACAACAACAACAACAGTAATATAAACTATAATTGTATTTATTGGCAAGGTTTGTTCTTAGAGGGTTTACCAGTGCCTTCTAGGCCTGGGTAACAACGCAAAAATTTGTTTCTAAAATCGATTTGTAATTGGGGTGTTTTTTTGTTTCGATATTTAAAATAATTACAAAATTTTCCAAAAAAAAAGTTTGGTATTTACGAAATTTCGTAAATATTTACAAAACATTTTGTAAAGATGGCGCCCTTTTTTAAAAAATATTTTTTAAATATTTTTTAAATTTAATTATTAATTTAGTAGAATAGGGAGGAGAAATTATTATTGAGGGAAGGCAGGCACTCACTCTGGCGGGCCCTCTCGCTCGCCGCTCGCCCTCTCGCTCGCCGCTCGCCCTCTCGCTCGCCGCTCGCCCTCGCCCTCTCGCTCGCCCTCTCGCTCGCCGCTCGCCCTCGCCCTCTCGCTCGCCCTCTCGCTCGCCGCTCGCCCTCGCCCTCTCGCTCGCCCTCTCGCTCGCCGCTCGCCCTCGCCCTCTCACTCGCCGCTCGCCCTCGCCCTCTCGCTCGCCGCTCGCCCTCTCGCTCGCCCTCTCGCTCGCTTGCTCAGCCGGCGCCGAGAGAGGAGAGCTCCCAGCAAGCCAGGCGGCCATCTTACATATTTCCGAAATGGACGGAAATACAAAAATTTTTGGCGCCTGCCGTTTCGATATTTAAAAACACTTCCAGGTTTAAAAATAAGTTTTGTAATCGTTTTGTAATTCAAAAATTAACGAATTTTTTAACGAATTACAAATTAACGAAACGAATTGCCCAGCCCTAGTGCCTTCCGCTGAAGCTAAGAGAGTGTGGTTTGCATAAGGTTATTTAGTGGGTTTCCATGGCCAAATGGGGACTTGGATCCTGCTCACCAGAATTCTGGTTTACATCATCTACACCAGTGGTTCCCAACCTTTTTCTGACCAGGGACCACTTTGACAAGGGACCACTCTCCAACATTAGTACCAAAAGGGTTACGAATCAGTTTTTGGTCAACTTTAGAATCTGATTTAGAAAATTGCATTAGATAGACTACATCAGCTCTAGTTTCTGATACAGAACATATGCCATGGTCAGCAACATTGAAGGAGTGGCAGGCGGCACAAAAGAAGCAGAAATAAATAAAATAAAGAGGCTTACAGACCAGATTTTCATCTTCACGGCGCATTGTTGGTCCACGGCCCACAGGTTAAGAACCACTGATCTACACTGTATAATTAATGCATTTTGATATCATTTTAACTGCCATGGCTCAATGCTATGGAACCCTGGGATTTGTAGTTTGACAAAGTCTTTAACCTTCTCTGCCAAAGAGGACTGCTGCCTCACCAAACTATGAATCCCAGGATTCCATAGTATTGACCCATGACAGTAAAAGTGCTCTCAGATTTTATAGATTAATCCAAAACATTTAAAGGTATATTTTGTAATGTCACTAGAAATATTTCTGTTGCCCATTATGCATAATATGAATCACTTCCCCGATACATTCTAACAGCAGCCAGAATACTGTTCGTTCAAACTTGGAGATTAACAGAAGCAAAAACTATGGTAGAATGGATTGCTAAAGTTGTGAAGTTAATTGAAATTGTTAATATGGGTTTTAGAGAATAGACCAATTGAAGGTTTTCAGAAAGATTGGAAACCATTTCTGCACTTTTTGAGCAACATGAAATTTTTGTTATTGTTTATTTGTTCAGTCGCTTCTGACTTTTGGTGACCTTCTGGACCCACTCACACCAAAGCTCCCTGTCGGCCATCATCACCCCCAGCTCCTTCAAGGTCAAGCCAGTCACATCAGGGATACCATCCATCCATTTTGCTCTTAGTTGACCCTTCTTCCTTTTTCCTTCCATTTTCTCCAGCATCATTATCTTCTCCTGTCTTCTCATGATGTAGCCAAAGTGCTTCATCCTTGCCTCTAATATCCTTCCCTCCAGTGAGCAACTGGGAATTATTTCCTGGAGTACAGACTGGTTTGATCTTCTTGCGGTCCAAGGCACTCTCAGAATTTTCCTCCAACAATACAGTTCAAAAGCATCTATCATGTAATAATCTGTTTTTATGGTTATTAGTCATTAGTACTCATTAGTGGGGTTATTTAGTTGGGTCTGTAATGGTAGAATACCAAATGCTTCAGAGCAGAAGTGTTTTTGAGTTTGGATTTTGGAATACTTACATAATTTTAAACATAATGCTTTAAATAATTTTGAGCACGAAACAAAGTTTTTGTATGTTGAAAGCAGAGGTGTCTCTATTTCAGCCACCCATGTGGACAATTTACGATTTTGAAGCATTTTGGATTTCCATATAAGACATATTCAATCTATAATATACTTTCTCATTGCTTTGAGGTTTATTTGGGGGCGGGGCGTGTCAGAGCTCTGTTATAATGAATTAGAGTTTAGTATTTCAATATTCGGTTTAGTTCTATGGGTTTCCCCATATATATATTTTCTTGTATTTTCCTTTTTTAAATGTGTATTTCTGCAATTGTGAACTAGATTGATTGTGTTGTTGTGAGTTTTCCGGGCTGTATGGCCATGTTCCAGAAGCATTCTCTCCTGACGTTTCACCTGCATCTATGGCAGGCATCCTCAGAGGTTGTGAGGATGCCTGCCATAGATATTGGCGAAATGTCAGGAGAGAATGCTTCTGGAACATAGCCATACAGCCCGGAAAACTCACAACAACCAATGATTCTGGCCATGAAGCCTTTGACAATACATTGATTGTGTTAAAACATTTTTTTTAAAGAGCAAAATTGAAAAAAACTGTTCTCATGTGGAAACCTTATATTGCCAGGAGCATTCATGTAGATTTAAAACAAAGCAAAATATATTAGGCTAAATAATTCTTAAGTAAGATGTTTCAGCTTGTGATGTTTGTCAAGTCTTGTCTTTGAGATGTAAATAGTGTCTGAGTCACTGTCACCATTTTAAAATTAGAAATAAACCCAAATGCGCGTCATCTGATCAAAGCTGCTAAGTGAGATGATTTGCAAATAATTGATTAAACAATTGGAGCCCTTCAATGAAATAGTGCTATGTGGAATTCTTTTGTTTAGAGTTGACGCCATGTCATTGTATTCAGCTGCTGCATTTTTAATTGTCCATCTCATTTCCTTGGGTCATATGGAGCTTTTTCCTCTACTTTTTAATTTCTATGGAGATTTTTAAAAATGGTAGTGTGGTACATATGAAGAGAAAATTGGTGTTTCGAATGGAATATTGATAAGCAAAGGGATCTTGTAACACCTTAGAGACCTTAGAGACTAATTGAGATGTCGAAGTTGGTAGCATAAGATTTCATAGATTGATGGGTGCATTTACATTGTAGAATTAATACAATTTGATACCACTTTTATTGGAAGTAGCTACCTTCTTCAAGCCTCCACTAGTAATTTGTTTTGTATATGATTCTGTTGGCTTACTGTATAGTATATGTATGTTTCGGTATGGAGCTTTCCCTTTACTCTATGTTTCTTGTGGTTGTGGGAGGGGCTGCAGACCACTTGATCAGATCTGACTGCTCAGAGCTCAGACTCTATTTTAGGACACAGACACCATTGAACTTTGGACTGTTAACAGCAAACTCATGTTGCTGTTGATTGTAAGAAAGGTGCTCTGTGTTATCTGCACAGAGAAACCACTTCGAATCCATCTGTAACTAGATTGACAAGTTATGTACCTGTATGCTGAATACATGATGGTTGTGAGTAAAACTGATATGTTCCTTTTAACGAAGTCTACTTTATTTTTGTTCTTGAGAGCATGATATAGAAACAAGATATTTTATAGGAGTGTAGATTTTTGGGCACTAAAAAAAACACTTCTAAGAACTGCTATATTTTGTGTATTGGCATAATCAGAGAAAACTAGGTTATCAGTCTAACAACTGAAAACCAAATTGTCTTGCAAATGAGTTTTTTGGCTCTTCTCTGGAAAATCATACTTTTACAAAAGGTTATGATTTTCAAATGGTTATAAATGCCATTTTTCTCCAAAAAGGTTATGGAGATACTGGTTTTCCAAAAACTTTAACTGTCATGGCTCAGTGCTATAAGAATCCCGAGAATCGTAGTTTGGTGAGGCACCTGCACTTTTTGTCAGAGAAGGCTAGAGACCTTCTAAACTACAACTCCCAGGATTCCATAACATTGATCCATGGAAATGAAATTCATATCAAACTGCATTAAGACTTCAACACTGAGATAGTACAGTAGAGGGATCATATCATGCCAGTGCCATGAAAATAATCTGCGATAAGAAGTACATTTTCCATATGACTATCCAGTAATAGCAGAAGACCAAATGAATTGATGTGATCGTTCGGGGAGATCTCACACTGCCATAAAGCTGGTGATTCAGGATTATAGGGGGAAAGACTTCTGGAATGGAAGTACTTGGTTTCCAACACTGTATATTTTTCATTCACCCTGGGAATCAATGAATATAAATTCAGCAGTATATAGGTTATGTAAGTTTATAGAGCAGCATTTATTATACAATAAACGAATGCCTTAAGATTTAAACTGAAATGACAGAAATAGCATTAGCTGGTTATTCTGGATGGAGCTGATAGGAGATGTTGGCCATGAACATCTGGATGGTTACAGTTGCTCACCTCAATTTCTCAGAAAGCTGCATAGAATCTTGGAAGAATTAAAATTATAGAAATTTTAAGGTGAGCTCTTGCTAACAAACACAGTTCAGTATCTCTTATTCAAAATACTTGAATCTGTAAGTGTGTTGGATTTTTTTTCCAGATTTTTGAATATTAGTATTTGTATATGGATATACATAATGGGATATCTTAGAGTCTAAGCACAAATTTCATATATGTTTCATATATACCTTATACCAGGCATGAGCAAACTTGGGCCCTCCAGGTGTTTTGGACTTCAACTCCCACAATTCCTAACAGTTTCGGGACTTTTCCTTTCCCCCCTCAGCCACTTAAATGGCTGAGGGAGAAAAGGAAGGGGCCTGAGGCTGTTAGGAATGGTGGGATTTAAAGTCCAAAACACCTGGAGGGCCCAAGTTTGCCCATGCCTGCCTTATATGCATAGCCTGAAGACATTTTTAAACAACTGCTGTAATAATTTCATGCATGAAATAGTGTCTATGTGTAAAACAATGTTTGTGTATATTGATAGATCAAAAAGTGAGGCTGCAACTACTTCACCCACCCCTGTGTGTAATCTTGAATCTGGGCAAATCCAAGATTTCAGAGCATGTTAGATTTTGAAATTTCAAATAAGGGATGCTCATCCAGTGGGTGGTTTGCAGGACTATTACAAAAAACATGTGTTTAGTAGACAACAAAATATAAAATCAACCAGTAGATGGCATGTAACAATGTGTAGCACTCTTAAATGGATCTTGTAGGACCAGTGAAATCATATGGATGGTTTGCATAATACCTTCAGACAGTTTTTTTAAGTCTTAGTAAATGGGTAAGAGTACTTTGCAGATCAGGTGTGTATCTTTGGGCACTGGTGTACAAGAGGAATCAAGAATTAGTAATGGAGATGTATTAATGTGAAATATAACCACGGTCACGAAGGTGGCCGTGGTGAGTCAAACTGGAGGAGCATTATCGAGGGAGAACTCAAGAAGGCTTTGAGAAGGAAGGGGGAAGGTAGAGCGACTGGGCCACCGCCATTACGGGCCCTTGCACACGCTCCCTCCTCACCTCTCCCGTAGCCTCCATAGCCCCCGCCGCCAGCCCCATTGCTGTTGGAGGGCCAGGGGGGCTATCACCATCGAAGAGGACATTTAAAAAAACTGCTCGCCTACCGCTTCTGTTGGGCTCGAGGGCCGGGACGCGGAGCGCGGACGAACTGCAGTGAAGCCGTGCCGCCATTTTCCGCTGAGCCTGGAACCCCAGGTTTCAGCGGTGACCAGGGGAGCATTCGCACAGTTAAAACTTGTGCGCCAACTGTGACCGTACCTTGGGAAGTCTAACTTGGTCACGGTAGTCCACGCTCTGGTTACATCCCGTCTTGACTACTGCAACGCTCTCTACGTGGGGTTGCCTTTGAAGACAGCCCGGAAGCTCCAATTAGTCCAACGGGCGGCAGCCATGATACTAACAGGAGCGGGGCGCAGGGAGCATACAACTCCTCTGCTGCACCAGCTCCACTGGCTGCCGATCTGCTACCGGGCTCAATTCAAAGTGCTGGCGTTGGCCTTTAAAGCCCTAAACGGTTCTGGCCCAACTTATCTATCCGAACGTATCTCAACCTATCAGCCCACCAGGACCCTAAGATCTTCTGGGGAGTCCCTGCTCTCTATCCCGCTGGCTTCACAAGTGCGGCTGGCGGGAACGAGAGACAGGGCCTTTTCTGTGGTGGCCCCTTGGCTTTGGAACACCCTCCCCATAGAGGTAAGATCAGCCCCCTCACTGATGGTGTTTCGGAAAAGATTGAAGACATGGATGTTTAAACAAGCATTCGGTTAATCCGTTGCAACGAATTATGATGACTAAAGGACTGGTAATCATAGACGATGAATTTGGATTGCGACTCCAGTTACGAGATGCATTGGATGGTTATTGGTGGCCCAATAATTTGTATTGTATATGTGTTTTATGCTTTTAAACTGAATATTGTTGTTTTTTAAGTGTTGTAAACCGCAATGAGTCGCCGATTTAGGCTGAGATATTAGCGGTATACAAGCGCATTAATAAATAAGCTGTAGATACAGTTTTGCACAGATATCATCCTAAAATCATGGTAGAGATGGGCCAAGGTAACAATGTTTTTACAACAGATTACTCTAAAAGGTTACTGTAAAAGCTGGGAAAGTTATATATTGAGTTAACCTGAAAGAACAGTACCATATAAGTATTCCAGTAAATTCCTGGCTTCAGTGATGAAAGACAAAAACCAGGGTAGCAATGAGTTTTCCGGGCTGTGTCGCCATGTTCCAGAAGGCATCCTCAGATGTTGTGAGGTCTGTTGGAAACTAGACAAGTGAGGTTTATATACCTGTGGAATGTCCAGGGTGGGAGAAAGAACTCTTGTCTGTTTGAGGCAAGTGCGAATGTTGTAATTGATTACCTTGATTAGCATTGAATTGCCTTGTAGCTTCAAGGACTGACTGCTTCCTGCCTGGGGAAATCTATTGGGTGGTGTTAGCCGGCCTTGATTGTTTCATATCACAAAGGATTATCCCAGACAGGAAGCAGCCAGTCTTTGAAGCTGCAGCTGAGCAAGGTGCTCTCCTTATTGGCGCTTGGCTGCAGGCACAGGCACAGAGGCGGCCCTAGGTAATTTTCAACAGTAAGCAAGCAGTATATTGCCCCCCCTCCCCCCCCCCCCAAGCAATCACTGATATATATTTTCTGTTCGTTGTGGGAGTTCTGTGTGCCATATTTGGTTCAATTCCATCATTGGTGGAGTTCAGAATGCTCTTTGATTGTAGGTGAACTATACATCCCAGTAAATACAACTCGCATACCTCAAGGTCTATTTTCCCCCAAGAGCGCCTCAAGAGCTTCCCTGGGCAAAATCAACTATACTGCACATGCTTACTTTGCGTAATGGGTTGAGCTGCCCCTGCCCAGGCACATAGTCCCAAAGCCTGCACCCATGGGCCTGGGTGCTTTGGGCCTATGGGTACAGTCTTTGGGACCATGCGCCCAGGCCTGGCAGGGCCTGGACCCAAGTGCTGAGTAAGGAGCACTACTTACTCAGCGCTCGGCTGCAGGCCCTGCTAGGTCCCATGCAATTAATCCAAAAAGCAGGCTTGGAGCTGGGACCTGCTCCCCTCTGCATTTTGTATTGATTGCATTTTCATTCCAGGAGGGGCCTTTCGGTTTCATGTCATCCGAATTTATGGAATGAAACGGAAACACGAATCTAACAAATGGGACACATTTTAGGCCCATGACTAATAGGGATTCCAGTCCTGGTCTCCATCAATCCTATTCCCGCACTCCAACCACTACACCATGCTGGATGTGTACATGCTGGATTTAGTAATCACAATCATAGCACAACCTATGCTTTGCAATCACACAAACTACCACTGGTTAATAGCGTCAAAATGCTTTTTTTTAACTGCAGAAATATCCACATTAAACCATACCTCTGTGCTGGAAAATAAGCCTAGAACATCTATAATTCATCAGAGTTTCCAAACTGCATGGTTTGAATATTCAGGTACCAAGTACTTGAGGGCAGTTTGGTATTTGGAGACTAAGTTCTTGCTTTTCTTTGAGTTTTCAGTGTACAAAATATAGGATTTTTCTTCCTTCCGGACATATTTCGAATAGATTGTTAAAAATAAGCTGTGCTACAAAGTTCCATTGGGAAAACTGATTACCAGGCAGAACTAAATAAATATTTTAAACCCAATCTTCTCTCCCCCCCCCCCCTACAAAAAAAGGAAGGATTGTTTATAATTCTAATTTTATATGAAAGGGCAATTTTTTCATTAATTGCACAAGAATAATAAATTAAATGCAATTATATTCTTTGCTATGGGTTATACTTTCACGCAACCTTTGACACTTTAGATTGCATCTTAATGCTTATTTGGAAAATGGTTCTACAATTTAATTACTGGGCTTATGAAATTACTTGATATTTGCAGATTTGTTGGAGATAACATTAGGTATAGTAGATATGAACAGGGAGCATTGTTGAAGAGTCCATTAAAACACAAACGTGTAAATGGTCATTTCACTTGGAAAATATTTAATTGAACCAGTGTAACCAGTATTTATCCCAGATGTTATCCTTACAATTGCTTGGCTGTCATTCTCTCATTTGATTTTTTGATGTTTATTTTGCTTGAGATGGATATGCAGCATAAGCTTAGCCAGCAACATATACATTACCTGAATATATGCTTTTAGAAACCACTATTCGTACATTTTTCTGGTGCACATTTAAGTACACAATAGTGTGATGAGAGCAAAAATGGAAATATTAGACATTGCTATAGAGCAGAGAGAGAAATTTTGTGGCCATTTGGAGATCTGTTGTGATCCCCAAGACTCCCACATTGTATCCTAACATCCCATCATCTCATAAAGCATTTTTCAGGCAAATCTTCCTGTGTTTTGTCCAGGGTGGGGGGCATGTGAAACCCTGCCTTAAAAATATCAGAGAATTTCTATGCTGATAATGAGCCAGCATTTATATTTCTGATGCTAATAGCACACTACAGAGGCATCAGATAGGCTACACTATAGATTGCTTATAGCAGTGGTTCTCAACCTTCTTAATGCCACAACCCCTTAATACATTTCTTCATGTTGTGGTGACCCCCCAACCATAAAATAATTTTTGTTGCTATTTCATAACTGTACTTTTGCTACTGTTATGAATTGTAATGTAAATATCTGATAGGCGGCAGGATGTATTTTCATTCACTGGATTAAATTTGGCACAAATATCCAATACACCCAAGTTTGATTGCTGATGGGGTTGGGGGATTGATTTTGTCATCTGAGAGTTTTAGTTTTTGGGATTTATAGTTAACCTACAATCAAGGAGCATTCTGTACTCCGCCAGTGATGGAGTTGAAGCAAACTTGGCACAGAGAACTCTCATGACCAACAGAAAATACTGGAATGGTTTGGTGGACATTGACTTTGAGTTTTGGAGTTGTAGTTCACCTACATCCAGAGAGCACTGTGGATTGAAACAATGATGGATCTGGACCAAACTTGGCATGTATACTCAATATGCCCAAATGTGAACACTGGTGGAGTTTGAGGAAAATGGGCATGGCATTTGGAAGTTGCAGTTGCTGGGATTTATAGTTCACCTACAACCAAAGAGCATTCTGAATTCCACCAATCTTGGTACACAGAACTCCCATGACCAATAGAAAATCTTGGAATGGTTTGGTAGGCATTGACCTTGAGTTTTGGAGTGTTAGTTCACCTACATCTAGAGCAGGAGGAGTTCAGGTCGTTTAGTGAGAGGATTTGTCGTCTGTTTCCAAATGGAAGAGAAGGACAGACCTTTTTTGCCAAAGGGGTTCCTAAGACCATCGGAAATATGTGTTTCTGATAGTCTTTGGCGACCCCTCTGAAACCCCCTTGTGACCCCCTCCCCAGGGGTCCAAACCCCCAGGTTGAGAAACGCTGACATATAGGTATCAGGAACAGCACTAAGACTAAGTTCTGTATCTTACTCATGTCTTGAAAATATTTGCCCTCCCCCAAAATTCCCAAAAGTGCTCATTTTGTCATTTTATATAATGGACATGATTTTCCTATGCCATAATACAGTATATAATAGGGCTTTAGAGTCCACAAATGTTGGTGTCTACAGGAATCTTGGACCCAAAGCCCAGTGCATACCAAGGTCCTTTCTTTGATTGTGTGCAAGCATGTGTTTTATTTTAATCAGAGCCCAGGACTTGAAGCCAATTATAAGTTCCAACTGGGCTTGAGTCACTGAATGAAATAAAAATGTATATTAAATCAATTAATTCAATGAGTCTTGCTATGTTGTGATTAAAATCAGATCTAGGCCTTCTACCACAATTCCTAAAAAGAGAAATGCCAGGTTTGGAGTATTTCAAGCTCTGATATTTCATGGTCAGAACCTGAGAATTGCGGATGGTACCTACGGATGTCTTTAAACCTGATACCAACATCAACCATAATAGCCCAGACCATACCCTAAGCCAGAGGTGTCAAACTCATTTTCACCAAGGGTCACATCAGCCTTATGGCTGCCTTCAAAGGAGCATTTGTTATTATTTATTTATCATGTCAGAAGCAAATTGAGGGCATATTATAATGTATTTAAGAGCACAAACAATGTTAAAAACTTGGAATTATACTAATTGTCCTTTGACCAGAAACTGGCCACTTGGAGTGCCTCTGGTGTTTCTGTAAGAAGGTCCTCCATTGTGCATATGTCAGAGCTCAGGCTGCACTGTAGTAGGTGGTCTGTGGTTTGCTCTTCTCCACATTCGCATCTCATGGGCTCCACTTTGTAGCCCCATTTCTTAAGGTCGGCATGGTGCATCTCGTGGTGCCAGAGCGCAGTCTGTTCAGCGCCTTCCAAGTCGCCCAGTCTTCTGTGTGCCCAGGAGGGAGTATCTCATCTGGTATCAGCGATGGATTGAGATTCTGAGTTTTAGCCTGCCACTTTTGGACTCTCGCTTGCTGAGGTGTTCCTGTGAGAATCTATGCAGATCTTAGAAAGCTGTTTCTTGATTTAAGGCATTGGCATGCTGGCTGATATCCAAACAGAGGATGGGTCAGAGAAGGAACCATTTGTAATTGTAACGCAGTATAAATGTAACTATGTTGCTCCAGCATTGAAAGCCTTGTGAGCCACATAAAATAACGTAGGCAGGATTCGGCCCACAGGTCTTGTGTTAGACCTGTGTGCCTAAAGATCTGGGATCCCTGCTGTGAAATCCTTAAGCTAGTGATCATGCTTTCTAGGGCTTTCTGGAGGGTTTATAGTCCTGAAAACTTACTTTCCCGAACCCTACACAATATATTGCTATTGGCTCAGAGATTTAGGATTAAGATCTCACTCATAAATACATTTGCATGAAATTAAGTCCCACTGATATAATCAGAACTTACCTGCAAGCATCTGTTCTTCCCTGCAGGACATTCCTTGAATACAGAGAACAGTCCAGCCGCTGGGCTTTTCAAGTGCTATTCACGCAAAGATGTCAGAAATCTTTACTTACATTAATTAAATCTCTCCAGGTAGGCAGCTAATATATAGGCAGGAAACAGAAACGTGGCGGGGACAGAGGACAGGAAAGAAGCCTGAGTGTCCAAGAGCAAGGTATGTGTTTCCTGTCTTATTTACTTAACAGAGCAAGGTATGTGTTTCCTGTCTTATTTACTTAACAGCAGGACATCTTTGGTGGGGGGAGTTGGCTGGGTCTCAACTATAAGAGTCAGAGCCTCAATTGAGGAGAACAGCGAGTCTCTGGCCAAGAAGTCTGACAGCCACTTAGGCTCGCAATAATGAACTCAGTATCTTCTCCCTGCAGTTGTAGCTGGAGGAACAGGATCAGCAGACTGAATTCAAATTGCATTAAAAAAAACCTTTTAGGGTGAAAAATTATTTAGCCTCCTGCCCAGAAGACCTCTCTTTTCATCCTTTCAAGGGTTTACTGTCTTGGATCAACTTTTCCAAGCCATTTCGGTCTCTGCTTTACTTTGACAGCTGCCACTCGAGGTCTGATCAGATTTATAAATATTGGAGAATTGCCTGTTTTCTGAAACCCGATTTTCAACATGTTCTGTGGGTAGATGATCCTTACGTTTTATTTGGAGAAGGGCTAATTTAGAACAGTGTTTCTCAAACTTCCTAATGCCACAACCCTTTAATACAGTTCCTCCTGCTGTAGTGGCCCCCAACCATAACATTATTTTTGTTGCTACTTCATAACTGTAATTTTGCTACGTTTATGGATCAATACAAATATCTGATATGTAAGATGTATTTTCATTCAATAGATCAAATTTGGCACAAATACCCAATACGCCCAAATTTGAATACTGGTGGGGTTGGCAGGGATTTGATTTTGTCATTTGGAAATTGTACTTGCTGGGATTTATAGTTCATCTACAATCAAAGAGCATTCTGAACTCCACCAATGATGGAATTGAACCAAACTTGGCACAGAGAACTCCCATGACCGACAGAAAACACTGGAAGAGTTTGGTGGGCACTGGCCTTGAGTTTGGGATTTGTAGTTCACCTACATTCAGAGAGCACTGTGGACTCAAACAATGATGGATCTGGACCAAATTTGGCAGGAATACTCAATATGCCCAAATGCAAACACTGGTGGAGTTTGGGGAAAAAAAGACATTGACATTTGGACATTGTAGTTACTGGGATTTATAGTTCACCTACGATCAAAGAGCATTCTGAACCCCACCAACAATAGAATTGGGCCAAACTTCCCACAGAGAACTCCCATGACCAACAGAAAATACATGTTTTCTGATGGTCTTTGGCGACCCTTCTGACACACCCTCGTGACCCCCCCCCCCCCCGGGTCCCGATGCCCAGGTTGAGAAACGCTGATTTAGAGGGTTCTTGAAGAGCTTGAATATTCATTTTGCAGTATAGTATTAACGCTGAGAACGGGGAAGATCTGGCTGGTACTTTAACATGCTAACTGGAGGTCAACTATTAACAGGACAAAAGAAGAAATATGCAGAGAGGAAGAAATATCAAGAAAACTCTTTTTGGGACTGCCTTCCATCTAGAAATGTATGCTCTTGTTGTGAAAGATCATGTGGATCTATAATAGGTCTCTACAGTCACTTACAGTCCCACCACCAAGACTCTATCTATGATGATGCATCTTATCAGAATACTCTTTCAGTTTTGTGAAGTCTTAGCTCTGCCGTTTCCTCTCCTCTACTTCATTTCCCCCTGTTTATAAGTTTTCCCAATAGTGTAGATACCTTCCTCTGTGTTAGTTTTGGGTGGAGCTTAAAATTCCCCCAGAGACCAGTGTTAGTTGGTCTATTCCATTTGCCTGTACAGAGCTCTCTTGCTGGACTCCTCCTTTCTTCTACAGTCACTAGAGGCTTGGGGCATTGTCTGGTATCCTAGGCCCATGCAATCCAAAAACAGGCATCCTTAGCAGCTGCATTCAGCAGTATTTTTATACCATCAGTCCAAAGGACAACAGAAGCTTATGACCAGATTATGCTTCACAAGAAAGAAGATTGAGACAGTTTATAACCATCACTTTGCACTAGAGGCAGAAGACTCCAGAGAGATGACTGTAGCCAGCAAAGGCTCCTTTTGTAATGTATTATTTTAAGTTACCTTATGATAGTCCCAAGTGGAGTTAACCCTTTATTCATCTTGTTTGCAATAAACTCATTTTGGTTATCTTTTCACCTTGCCTAAAGTGCCTCTGTCTGCTAAGGGTCTTAATCTTAACAGAAGGCATACAGATAGCCTTCGAGTAAAGCCAGACACTATAGTTTTCAATGGCTTGGGTGTGCCATCACAAGGTTCTTTTCAGTTTTGGAAGAGCTGAGTGATTCAGCAGCTTGTAACAGAAACATTAGTCCAATGTTGTGAATTTGCTCCTTACTTTTATCAAATAGATGGACATTATTTCATTTGGTCCTAAAGACATTTCCCATTTTTTATTGTGAAAGGAGCAGGCATATTTGCTTCTAACCACTTTTCCTTTTAAGGATAAGAACCAATTCTGCAAGCACCTGTCTTTTGCTCATCTTTGGCATGTGTGACATTGAGCGGTTTTGCAAAGAAATAACTTAGGTTTATTTGCTTTTGAGAAGATTGGCTGCTTTGCCTCCATTCCAGACTTGCACATATTTCGCTAGCTGATGGGAGCCGGCATGCTGTTGGCTTAAAGTCAGGACTTTAAATAAAATCTCATAAAAAATTGAAATACCCATCTTTATTCAGTCTTCTCAGAAAATCTCAGCAAAGCCCTTTGTAACTGAAAATGTATTATCACTTTTAAATGGCACTGTAGGTAACAATTTCACATTATTATTTTGCAGGATAGATACTCAGAAAATCATCTTATGATGCCAGTTTCAGACTAAAAGAGTCTGGGAGATTGCATAGGAGCACAATTCATGCCTGACCCTTAATCTCTTAGCTGGTTGGCAGTATTTTACTGAAAGTGTAATGCTATAGCCCATCAGCTAAAGTGACATTCAGCAGAAGCTTCTTTATGACAAGTGGGGTAAAAGTCTGGTATTTTAAAGCAGCTAAATTTATTTATTTATCATATCAGAATCAGACCGAGGGTACAGTTTTAATGTATTTTTTTAAACAAACACACAAAGTTTAAGAACTTGGCATTATACTAAATGTCCTTTGACCAGTAGCTGACCACTTGGAGTGTTTCTGGTGTTGCTATAAGAAGGTCCTCCATTGTGTATGTGGCAGGGCTCAGACTACATTGTAATAAGTGGTCTGTGGTTTGCTCTTTCCCACACTCGCATGTTGTGGACTCCACTTTGTGGCCCCATTTCTTAAGGTTGGCTCTGCATCTCGTAGTGCCAAGGCACATTCTGTTCAGTACCTTCCAAGTTGCCCAGTCTTTTGTGTGCCCAGGAAAGAGTTTCTCATTTGGTCTCAGCCACTGATTGAAGTTTCGGGTTTTAGCCTGCCACTTTTGGACTCTCACTTGCTGAGGTGTTCCTGCGAGTGTCTCTGTAGATCTTAGAAAACTATTTCTTGATTTAAGGCATTGACGTGCTGAATGATAGTTGAACAAGGGATGGGCTGGAGATGCCACTGCCTTGGTCCTTTCATTATTGGATGTTACTTCCTGGTGGTGCAATACTGGCTAAACAGTGTAATTTCGCCAGTGCTGTAGGCTGTAGGCATCCTGTGATAATGCAGCATGTCTCAATAAGAGCCACATCCACTGTTTTAGTGTGATGAGATGTGTTCCACACGGCATGTGTACTCAGCAGCAGAGTAGCAAAGTGCAAGGACAGATGTCTTCGCTTAAGCGGCTGAGGAGGAAAAGGAAGGGGCCTGAGACTTTTAGGAATTGTGGGAGTTGAAGTTCAAAACACCTGGAGGGCCCAAGTTTACCCATTTCTGGTATATACTGCACATGCAATTCAATGGAAACAATATGTATCCTAAGTAAGAGTAACTGCATTTGCCCAAATTTACTACCTTCGTCAAGTTTCCCCACTGACTTTATCTTCTGATATTTGTTCTCTCACTTTTCTTGGCCTTCATCCAGCACAGCTTTGTTGTCTCACATGTTGTCTCACATGCCTACTAGCCTCACCTGTTTGGATATATGATCTGGTGAAGGCGAGAGATTATGGACAGCTTCTTGAGAGATGGTTTTGGATACCTGGACATTCAGGGTTTTATACAACAGAAACAGCTATATCTTGAACTAAACTTGGAACAAAAGGGATGCCAGTGTACTTTCCAAGTCTGCGTTACGGCATTTGTGAAATGTGCCGAATAACAACTTGACTACCACAGGTTCAGTTTTTATGAAGTCCCATTTAGTGTGCATGTATATCACATTCATCCAAGCATAAGTGGATTCTTTGCATGTTTACTCCAGAGTAAGACCCATAGATCCCCAAATATGTGTAGCTAGGATTATAACTCTAGCTATTTTATTAATCAAAAAGCAGGTGAAAATAGAGATTGAGACTAACTAAATTAGAGAGGAATGACTTGTGGCTTCGTAGATATCAGTGGATTGGTAAATCAATTCCAGCTTTTAGACTGAAATTTTAAAGGGCACTCTGTGGTTCCGAATACTATACTCTCCTATGGGTAGCCCCTTTAAAGTCTGGAGTAAAATTCAGCGTCCCACTAACATGGCCATTGTAGTCCATGCCTTAGTCACATCCCGTTTGGACTACTGCAACATTCTCTACATGGGGCTGCCTTTGTAGATGGTTTGGAAGCTTCAGTTAGTACAAAGATCAGCAATCAGGTTACTAACAAGGAGTGCTGCACAGGGAGAGAACCACTCCCATATTGTGGCAGCTCCACTGGCTGCTGTTCTGCTTCTGGGATAGATAAAGAGTGGTGGTCATCACCTTTAAAGCTCTAAACAGTTGCATCCCCTCTTATACAGCAACTTGGACATTGCGATTAGCGGGAGAGGCTCTACTCTCAGTCCCACCTCCAAGTGTGGCTGGTGGGAATGAGAGAGAGGGCTTTCTCTGTGATCACCCCCCATCCCTGGAACTCTCTCCCTAAAGAAAAGCAGCTGCCTCCCTCCTCTCCTTCGAAAAGCAAGTAAGCATGTATTTCTGTACATTGGCATATGGAGAGGAAGATGACTAGAAGTTTACAGTCACTTAATAGCCCTTTTCCAAATTTGTTACCACATTCTGACTCAGTTGGTTTTTGGCTTAGTTGATCCCATTGACCTCGCCGACTTCATCAGATATACTATATTTTAACAATGATTTTAAATTAATGTTAATGTGCTGTTTTATATAATTTATGTTTAATGTGGATTAATTTATTGTTTTATGTTGTTTATGTTTGCCATCTTTTGTTGTAATCTGCCCTGAGTCCCCTCGGGGAGAGAAGGCATAATATATAAATAATATAAAATCAGATGTATTTTTATTCCAATGCCAAATATGTTTCCATGTTTTGGTTATAATAAAATTTGACCAGGACATAACACTATCATAGACATAAATGATAGCATTGAAAGCAGTGAGCTAACTACATGACTTTGAATGCTGCTCCATAACCAGGGTCAGCAACATCACATTTACAATTATAATTAATTACATAATGCATGCCTGACACAGATATCCATCATAAAATAACTAGTGGACAGAGAAAGCAATTATGTTCACTGTTCCATAAAAACAATTTATTTTCAAGTAGAATTTAGCTCACCACAGTTCAAGAAGGATATCAACAAGCTGAACTGTGTCTATAGACAGGCAATCAAGATGATAGAGGTCTGGAAAACAAGCCATATGAGTAATTAATGAGGGAGCAGAGTATATATTTAGCCTGAAGATATAAGACTAATCATTTATATGATAAAAGGGCTGTTCATTAAAGATTTCCCCTGACCCACTTCTATTTATCACAAGATGCTGAAATTGCACATGTGTAAATGATATAAGTGTATATAGGTTACATGCCAAATTACAACCTGGAACTGGTAATGGTCTTGATTTTACAGGTGCTGAAGTGGTGTGAGGTTTGATAATGGACCCAGTGGAATATAGAGCAGTCATCAAGTTCCTTTCCTTGAAAGACCACGCACCAAAGGAGATGTTTGATGAGATGAAAGAGTTTTATGGTGATGATTCCCCATCATATGATGTAGTCAAGAACTGGCATTGTAAATTCAAATGTGGTTGGACTTTGGTGCAAACAGCTCCAATTCCAGGGTGACCCCACTCTGCTATTGATGAACACACCATCAAGCAAGTGGAGACTCCCATTTTGGAAAATCACAGTGTAACCATTAGCCACCTAGCACAAAATGTCAAGATTAGTGTGGGGTCCATGGAAAAAAATCATCCAAGATTATCTTTACATGCATAAGGTATCCTCTCGCTGGGTCGCTGAATGCTCACACCTTTCCAGAAGCAGGAAAGAGTCAAATGTTCTCAGACTCTATTGACGATGTGCATGGAAACCAGGAGGACTTTTTCAACAGACTGATCACACAGGATGAAAGTTGGATCCATCACTATGATCCTGAGACTAAAGTCCACTCGATGCAATGGAAGCATCATGACTCACTGCTTCCAAATAAGGCACGTGCCCAACTCTCGGCAGGCAAGGTCATGCTCACGATATTTTGAGACAGCACAGAGTAGCACTGATGGATTTCCTAGCAAAGGGTACCATGATCACTGGTCCATACTATGCTACACTGCTGTGGAAATTTGCGGGAGGCCATCAAGACCAAGAGATGTGGCATGCTCACCAAAGATGTCCGTCTTCTGCAAGAGAATGCACCAGTTCACAACTTACCTGTTGCCCAAATGAAAGCATGCTCCTGTGGCTTTGAAATGCTACTGCATTCCCCTTATTCACCCGACCTCGCACCATTGGACTTTTCCTCGCACCATTGGACTTCTTTCCAACAATGAAGTTATTTTTGAAGGGCAAGCATTTTTCAGATGATGAGACTCTGATTTCTGAAGTCACGATGTGGCTTTTGGAGCAACCTGTTGATTTCTACAGGCAAAGTGTTTACAGTTGTTTAAAAAGATGGAAGAACTGTGTGTCCCTAGGTGGCATCTATGTAGAGGACTAAAAACTATGACAAGTTTTATTGCTCTCAATCCACGGGAAGTGGGTCAGGGGAAATCTTTAACAAATGCCCCTTGTAGTTTCTTCGCTTATCTGAAGGGATGTCATGTAGAAATTGGACCTTGCTTTCTACTTCTCCAAATGCTAGAACACAAATCAGTGTATCCAAATTAGAAGAAAAGAGATTCCAGCTAAACATTAAGAGGATCTTCTTTATTTTAAGTACTGTTCAGTAGTGGGATGGACTTCCTCATAGGGTGGTGGATTCTCTCTTTGGAAGTCTTTAAACAGGGTTCGGATGGGTCATTTTTCAGGAGTGCCTTAATTTGTATTCCTGTATGGCAGGGGCTGGACTCAATAGCATTTGTGGCCCCTTCTAGCATTAAGATTATATGATTCCATAAATTGATTAAGCATAAAGGAGCCCTATTCCTCTCAAATTCTCTCCAAACTGCTCTCTCCTCAATCCCCTTTTGCCTTCTTGGATTTCTGAAGTTTTCATTGTTCTCTGATCATGGGAATTATTTGCAGCTGGACAGCTCTGAATCCTGACAGTCCAGCAGACAAAGATAAGCTGCCAAAGAACATCTTACAGTATTAATGTGATGGTATGTGAATTTGCTTGACTTGATCTCACATAATCCATTAAAATCTTCATGAATAGAACAGGTTGAATCAGGCTGGTGACTAGAAATATGATTCTCCCTCCTGTTTCTTAGAGAAATCAACTATTCTTTTAGAGATATTAGATACTCAAACCACATCTGGTGAATAAACCGCAATTGTGAAAGTGACGTGACAATAGCAATAGTTTGAGTGATATCTAATCCAATTGAAAGCACTTCGTGCTTCCCAACTTTGTCTTGTAATCCGCAGAGTGTGACTTCTTATATTTCTTAAGGACGAAGAACAGGAAGGCAATTTTGGGATATGGATAAGAAAGAAAGCAGAGAAGGCACACAACTGGGGTCAGTTGAATTTTAGCTGCATCAGAAAGGTGTTTTCGGCAATAAGAGATCTGGTCTACATTGTTGGCAGGGAGGTCAGTGTTTATTCAAACACTTCCAAACTTTTGACAAGTTCAAAGCATGCAAGCCAGTCATAATGTTGCAGCCTGAGCACATTTCTGTTTGATATGTTGAGTCTAGGAAATTGGTGACATTTTCCAACTCAGACTATTTATAGTAGATTGATTTTTTAAAAATGGGGCTATACTTTATAACCTCGGACACTATTTTAATATATGCAGAGGACCTACGCGTAAGGATGGAGTGTTCCAGTTGGGACAAACATCCCTTGAGATGAAAGGATGCGGCTCATATTTAAATGAACCAAATCAGCTGGTGACAGAGCAAAAGCGAAAAGTTTGTTTTCGAAGGCTTTCATGGGCAGAATCACTGGGTTGCTGTGAGTTTTCAAAGCTGTATGGTTATGTTCCAGAAGCATTCTCTTCTGACATTTCACCCACATCTACAGCAGGCATCCTCAGAGGTTGAGAGGTCTGTTGGAAACTATGCAAGTGGGGTTTATATATCTGTGGAATGTCCAGGGTGGGAGAAAGAACTCTTGTCTGCTTGAGGCAGGTGTGAATGTTGCAATTGGCCAGCTTGATTAGCATTGAACGGCCTTGAAGCTTCAAAGCCTGGCTGCTTCCTGCCTGGGGAATACTTTGTTGGGAGGTGTTAGCTGGTCCTGGTTGTTTCATGTTTGGAATTCCCTTATTTTTGAGTGTTGTTCTTTATTTACTGTCCTGATTTTAGAGTTTTTTTTAAATACTGGTAGCCAGGTTTTTGTTCATTTTCATTGTCTTCTCCTTTCTGTTGAAATTGTCCACATGCTTATGGATTTCAATGGCTTCTTTGTGTAGCCTGACATGGTAGTTGTTAGAGTGGTCCAGGATATGCTGTGTTCTCAAATAATATTCTGTATCCAGGTTGGTTCATCTGGTGCACTGCTATGGCTGACTTCTCTGACTGAATTAGTCTGCGGTGTCTTTCATGTTCCTTGATTTGTGTATGGGCAATGCTGCGTTTTGTGAAAAGTTTGTTTCTTTTTGTAGGTTTCATGGCTTTTTTAAATTGGAAAGCAGAGCAAAATGACTTAAATGTTATGAAAGAATATGAGCAATAAGTCAGCATTTCCCAAATAGGAAAGAACCAATTTATCCAGAATTTAAACTCTTGTGTGGGGGGATTCCAGTGTGATTTTTCACATGAAATACAAACAAATTAGTTCAAGAAAATCTCTGGTGTTCTCTAGATTGGTTCAGATAGAGCCATTCCATGCTCTGCTCATTCATCTATTTGGAGAAAAATCTTCCTGTTTTGAGTGACTTCCAAGTGCCAATAAAAGAGAGATTAGGTCTTTGATCAATAAAGTTGTGTTGTCCTTATGAAATATTGAGGGTTTATTTTTAGATAGTAAAGGTAAAGGCTTTCCCCTGACATTAAGTCCAGTCATCTCTGACTCTGGGGGTTGGTGCTCATCTCCATTTCTGAGCTGAAGAGCTGACGTTGTCCGTAGACACCTCCAAGGTCATGTGGACAGCATGACTACATGGAGCACCATTAGCTTCCCGACAAAGAGGTACCTATTGATCTACTCAGATTTGCATGTTTTCGAACTGCCTACATTGGCAGAAGCTGGGGCTAACAACAGGACCTCACCTCACTCCCTGGATTCAAACCACCAACCTTTTGGTCAGCAAGTTCAGCAGCTCAGTGGTTTAACCAACTGCATCACCAGGAGCTCCTTTATTTTAAGATATAGTAAAGGAAATCAAGAAACAGGAGACAGAATGAACAAGGAGCCTCTCCTGCAAATGCGGTGCAGAAATCAATTGGAAACCCAAGGACAATTATGCCTATCCAAGGAAAAGATGCCCAAGCTTGTATTGTGTATGGCAATTAATCCCTTTGACTAATTTTTCTCTCTCTCAGAGCCACAGCCATTCCGAGTGGGAATAGGCCAATTCTGAAGCGAGCCCTCCATGGGCATACATCACTGATCCTTTTGTCCAAGTCAAGCGATATCATTAGTATGCATTATGTATTTACTGGTTGCTGCATAAACTGCTAGGCACCTGCGATTGCTTGGAGCCATTGCTTAGAGTCCTTATTCAGCACTATCACTATATAATAAAACAGCCAATTCAGCACAATTGCTTAGGCAGCTATAAATACAGATTCGCTTAGACTCAATGCCCTCAAGGGATGCTGCATTATCTGCTAAGCTAGGGGTATCTTGGTTGCAGTCTTTTGCCTGTCACTAGCAAGCAGCCTTTGCATATAGTCAACTGTTTCAAACTACCTGCTTCTGCCCCTTTGCCTTCTCTTCAAGTCCTTAAAAATCTTCCTGCATGAAGGGACTGTTCTCTTCCTGGTGCTTATCTTCAGAACACATATGAAATGGATGCGTGAGCTGAGTTTCCTCTTAACGCTCCGGCTGCTATGCCTCAGCTCTGAATTGCTTCATTATATATACCTGGGCATGAGAGAGTGAAAGTAGTCAATGCAAGTTGCTTTCAAATAAGGATGCTTCTGCTGAGACAGCAGGAGCAAAACTATTAATAAACTCACACAGTACTCACAGAAGAGGGAGCAACAGTGCTCAGAATGGGGCCAGGTTTTTGCCCATCATAGCTTCTGAGGAGCATGTGATGCATACATATGGACCAGGCTGTGGCGCAGCTGGCTAGGAGTCGGCTGCATTAAATCATCACTGACTGAAAGATCACGAGTTCAAAGCCAGCTTGGGTTGGAGTAAGATCCCGACCATTTGTCTAGCTTGCTGTCGACCTTTGCAGCCCAAAAGAAGTTGCATCTGTCAAGTAGGAAATTTAGGTACCGCTTATTTGGGGGGTGTAATATAATTAATTTACGATGCCATAAAAATCTCCAGCAGCAGGCGAAAGAATGAGAAAGTACTCCATCAAAGGACTCAGTATCACAAGTGGATGGTGAAGCAACAGCTCCCCTGGTGGCCGGAAATTGAGCATACCCTCATGAAGCTGAAATGTTAAATTTCCTCTGTGTTTGTCCAGATATGTTGTGTGTCTATGGCACAGAATGTTTGCCATGTGTATGTGCGTTGTAATCCACCCTGAGTCCCCTGCAGGGTGAGAAAGGTGGAATATAAATACTGTAAATAAATAAATAAATAAATAAAGGTATTTCAGGGCCAATGATTAATTTTCCTTCAACCTCCCCCCCTCCCTCCCACCACATGAGTTGTTTACTCAATGGTCACAAAAATACAGTTCCTCCTTTTTTCAGACACCTCCCAGGCAAAAGGGGTGACATAAAGTGTCACTGCATCACATCCTGATCTAGCTAGGAAAGGAAGCATTATGACATTGGAATTTAGAAGGCAGGGATATGCATCCTTCACCGTTAATAACTTTTCCCATCTTGACCACACTCTGATGTTGCTTAGCCACATGGGTTCCAGTTCTCATCTGTGAAATGCCCAAAAGTATGCTCTTTGTAGAGGTTATCATCATCAACATCTGTCAGTTCTTCTACCTCAGTAGTTATACATTAAGCAGATCAGTATTGTTAGGAAGAAGTTGTAGGGTTTACTTGATATGGAAGCTAAAATGTAAGATGGCTGCTGAAATGTGCCCATGTTCTGAACTAGTATGAAGGGCTAATTGGACTTGAGACAAGGTTTAAATCTTCATTTAGCCATCAAACTAACTGAATGACCTTAGGAGCCTCCGGTAGTGCAATGAGTTAAACCCTTGTGCCTACAGGACTGCTGGCCTAAAAGTTGGTGGTTCGAATCCATGGAGCGGGCTGAGCCCCCATCTGTCAGCTCCAGCTTCTCATGTGGGGACATGAGATAAGCCTTCCACAGGATGGTAAAACATTCGGGCATCCCCTGGATAATGCCCTTGCAGACAGCCAATTCGCTCACACCAGAAGTGACTTGCAGTTTCTCAAGTTGCTCCTGACACACACACAAAAACTGTAGGTAAGTCACACACTCTCAGATTCAGAGGAAGGCAATGCCAAACCTCTCCTGAACAAACTGTGAACAAAGAATACTTTGACTTATGGTCTCCATAAGTCAGAAACAACCTGAAAGCAAACCAATAAAAACAATCAAGCAATCTTTCAATCAGTCTATGTACAAGGCAGCAGAGCCCCCAGTGGTGCAGTGGGTTAAGATGCTGAGCTGCTGAACTTGCTGACTGAAAGACTGGCAGTTCGAATCTGGGGAGTGGGATGAGCTCCTACTGTTAGGCCAAGCTTCTGCCAACCTAGCAGTTTGCAAAAACGCAAATGTGAGTCGATCATTGAATATGTGCACCAACCCCCAGAATCAGACATGATTAGACTTAATGTAAGGGGAAACTGCTACTTTTACAAGCCACTTCACAGAAAACACAAAAGGGGAGACTGATGCTGTTGCAAACAACTTACTATCCATTTAAGAAAGAGGAAAAAGTGGGTAATTTTTCCAAAAACAACTTTTTGCTTAAAGGGTAATGGTTTTTTTTTAAAAAATGTATGGCTTAGAATGTGATAAACAAGTGTTTGTTGGACTTATTTCTAAAGACGTGTTTGCTCTGTGAGACAACTGGCAAGTTAATATTATTTATCAGTTATTCTGTTGAAATGATCTCATGCTAATGGAAGAGTTTGAGAGAGAGGGTCAAATATTTCTGAATTCTGCTAGATCAGTATTAATATAAGCTCCGTTGTAGTAAGCAGCTTTAAATATTCTTTATGTAGAATTGTAACATTTCTTGATTTATGATTGTGACTCTTCCATGTTGCAATAAAATAAAATAAAAACAAGAAACTGAAGCAAGATCCAAGTGATAGTTTCAAATCAATTTCAAATAGCTATCAGACTTCTGCATTATAGTAGATAATGTTTTTGTGCTTTTTGAAAAAAATAATCAACATACATGGATATAGGTTAGTGTTTAGGCTATTTGTTTCTATTGGTGAAGGTTTCACTTACAATCTCCCAATTAGCTATCAAGACAAATGATCCTCTGATATTTACTGAACAAGAAGGAGATATCCCTGAGGAGGATGGCAGGCCCCCTCTGGCACAGACAAAATGTGGTTTTGAGGTTCAGTGACATTATGTTTAGCGATTTCACACAAGCCAGCAGGACTTTTTTCAAGCTTAGTTTGAATTTGTGTGGTATCATTGACCTTAACTCCTTTGATAAGCTGCAGGGTGCTTCTCTGCAACAGGAAAGGCTGTGATACTGATGAAATGAACGCTGGAGAGCCACCTCAGACTGTGACTTCCATTCCTTTGTTATTGCTGCTCTCATAATGGTTCTTGGTTGCAGTTCCTAGTCTACAATGCTCTCTTTGTACCAGTGTGTTGTAATGTTTTGAGATTTGGAGTATGACTCTGGACCTCAGGGTTCAAATCTTCACTCAGCCATGGAAACCCATTAGTGTTTCACACTCTCTCAGCCTCAGAGGAAGGTAAAAAGAAAGCTAAGAAAACCCTGTGTTAGGGTTGTCATAAGTGGGACATTTCTTGATGGCATACAACAACAACAACAACAACAACGCCGGTTTCTTTTCCTCTTACACGCCTTCCACTCCTCACAAGTTTGATATGTTCATATATATTCAGCAGAACAATTGTGGTGTGGCTTTGGATGCTGACCCATCAATCGCTGTCAGGATTGGCAAAGATATTTTGCTTCATGGAGCAAAAGGTGCTGCCAAGCCCTAACTCATCGGACTATCATTTGAATCCTAATTTTGCATTGATGACAGGATTGTGTCCTCCATCACATAGACGGATACAGAGCAGGCTGCGTGGAAGAATTTCTGCCCAATGGCAGAAATGGCCCTGATCCTTCTCCTGAGGTTACTGAGAAATATTTGCATGGAAGAGAGAACAATCAGGTGCCATATATAGTATAGTCAGCCCTCTGACTTCGTTGGGTTTAGGAGCACAGGGCATTCAGAAATCAACTTAGAACAGTACTAAGGTGAACTCCAGTGGATCGGAGTCCCCAGGGTGCAATTTGTTAAACCCTTGTGCTGGCAGGACTGAAGACCGACAGGTCGGAGGTTCAAATCCGGGGAGAGCACAGATGAGCTCCCTCTGTCAGCTCCAGCTCCCCATGCAGGGACATGAGGGAAGCCTCCCACAAGGATGGTAAAACATCAAAAAACATCCAGGTGTCCCTTGGGCAATGTCCTTGCAGACGGCCAATTCTTTCACACCAGAAGCAACTTGCAGTTTCTCAAGTCGCTTCTGACACACACAAAAAACAACTAGATATTAACCCCAGATTATTTTTGGTATTATCTTTTACCATGAATTCAGTATGTTGCTTTTGTAGCCTTGGGAATCTATCAATGTGCTTAACATATTTTGAATACCACGAGCAAAGCTTGGGAAAGGTGCTTTTTCAAATTACAGCTTCTCGGAATCATTTGAGTAGGATTTGAAGTCCAAAACAGCAACTTCCCAAAGTCTCAGTCTTAGTGTGTTCATCACCATATTTGATATCTGAATAAAGCCAGAAAAATACATTATGATTTTCTGCTTTACAGTTCATAGTAAGTTTCAGTTAATAGTAAACCAGCACCCGGCGAATTAAATGAATTTGTTTAAACTTAACAATCTATATGCCATACCTAGTACTCGCCAAGTTATCGTACCTTAATTTATCATGCCTCTGAGTATGAGGAGATTACATTATATTCCAGTGTCAGCAAGGTCATATCATCAATACAGAATGCAATTACAGGTGTTTTTATTTCATTTCCCCCTGTTACATATTGTTGTTCCATGTCATGCATAGATATGATTCCTCTACATCAAAATCAGTCTGCTGTTATTACTCAAGCTAACCTACACTACGAGAAACAGTCTGAACTTTTCAAAGGTGTCTCTTCATGTCACTTACGCATTATGGATAAGGCAGGCAAAAGGCAAAGTTATAGATGAGAGTGTGCCTTCATGAATAGAGAATACCATTCTCTTACGGATCACTGGTGGACTATCTGTATTGAGATGGTTTCCCTATAATGAGATTCTGGTAAATCAATATCTGTTGACATGCAATCATTGCAGAACTATTTGGAAATGTCTTACTGGGTATGGAGTGACTTATGAAGTGATCCAAAGAATATAATGCAGGGCATAACACACTTTCTGTGAAAAAGAATCAGCTTTTTTTAAAAAACTGGAAAGACATTTAGAGATACAAAAATGAAATATATTGGGACGGACACAACTGTCCAAAATCATCTAGTTTTGAGTAGAATAGGCAATGATGGTCAATGGTGATAGGTGATTGACTTTCAATGGATACCAGTTTCACACTGTCTAAAATGACAATCACCATCATAACAACAGAAGTCTAGGCCTGGAATGTTTCTACAGTACAGTTATGCAGTTTGATCCTACTTTTATTTATTTATTATTTACATATTTGTCATACTTGTACCCCGCCCTTCTCTACTCCGACAGGGGGCCCTAAGGAGGTCCATCCTAAACAATCATGGGATTTGTAGTTTAGTGAGTTTAGTTCTCTGCTAAAGAGCACTGGTGCTATAGTGAACCCCACTGAATATGAAGTCATTTCTGACTTATAGTCACCCTACAATGAAATATATTTGTTCAGAGAAGGTTTGCTATTGCCTTCCTCTGACACTGAGAGACAGTGATTTGCCCATGTCCCAGTCTAACATCCAAACCACTATACCGTGGGAGTTGTCTTTGTGACTTACTTCGGTGTAATTGCTCTTATATAAGTCAGTGGTTCCCAACATGTGGTCCACAGACCACCAGTGGTCCGCGAGAACGAAAATATGGTCCCCGGCCTCACCATTACTCCACAGTTGTAACAAGAGCAACCAATCTTGCAAAACCATCTTATAATTTACTTACTTACTTATGTGATCCCTCATAGCCAGAGGATGATGGTCCTCCAAATCTAGTGTCTTGATGGTGGGTTCGTTGGTGGTTGTGGAGCCCTATTCTTGATCCGCATGTTCTCCTGCAGTGAGGACATTGGTTTCCAGATGGAAAGCGGTCCTGGTCAGGGTTGGGATGACGCGCCTTCCTCTTGGCACATTTCTCTCTTTCGCCCTCCATTCATGCCTCTTCGAATTCTTCAGCACAGCTGGTCACAGCTGACCTCCAGTTAGAGCGCTCAACACTATCACAGATGATATAGTGCAGGGGCTTATTAAATATGGTTTTCTGTAGATGAGCAGATGGTGACTACTGGATGGCATATGTTCTGTATCAGAAATTAGAGCTGTTATGGTCTATCCAATGCAATTTTCTGAATCAGGACCCCAATTTTTTTCATGTCAGGAGAAACTTGAGAAACTGCAAGTTGCTTCTAGTGTGAGAGAATTGGCCATCTACAAGGACATTGCCAGGAGATGCCTGGATGTTTTGATGTTTTACCATCCTTTTGGGAGGCTTCCCTCATGTCCCCACATGGGGAGCCGGAGCTGACAGAGGGAGGTCATCTGTGCTCTCCCCAGATTCAAACCCACGACCTGTAGATCTTCAGTCCTGCCGGCACCCATTGTGCCACTGAGGGCTCCAATAATAATAATAATAATAATAATAATAATAATAATAATAATAGATCTTGTATCACCATGGAGACTAAAACAAGAAAATGTGGAGCATAAGCATTCATAGACTAAGTCAACTTTCACAGGTGTATCTCAGGAAATAGAATTAACCTACGAAAACCTATACTACCAATTTTAGTCTCTAAGGTGCTACAAGATCTCTTTGCATACTGTTATTCCAACAGAATACAGCTATGTCTTTGAATTATACTGCTGTTAACATATGCTACAAACCATTGAACTGAAGCTTGGCCCAATGCTGCATGCCTACACCTTAGTGAAATAATTTTCCCATGAAAACTTTGTAGGAGAATCATAGCTAACTCTAGCAAATAAAGAATTGCATCACGTTGTTATGTGGAAATGCTTCAGCAACCTGATTCATTAATAATGGGGCCAGTCATGCACAGGATGTTTGATTATTGTAGTGTTTTTACATGGTCTTTGCCCATGTATGCACTGTGATTTTAGTCTGTGAATACAGCTGGACTTTAAAAGCTGACTTCTGCAGAAAACAAATGCCCAAATAATTGCTTAACCACTGAACTGAAGGCTGCTTACTACTGAGAAGCTGTGCCTAGGATTGCACTTAACACTAGTTGTATCATGTTACCACTGAAATAAATGGTATTTTAGAAATGATCCCTGGAGTTTAGACTTACCGTCCTGTAGCAATAAAGGCTTATTCATACACAGGCATGTGTTAGATCACAGTCTGGATCATCTTAATGTCATTGCATAGACAGCCAGCTCTCCAAATATACTGGGGTTACAAGTGAAGGGTTTCTGTGAAAGTGGAAAAAACACAAATAAAAAACTCTAGTTTTTTACCTGAAAGAACACCTTTTTTAGAAGATCTAGGTCCTCCAAAGATCTAGGTTTCCTTTGGAGTCCCCAGTGGCACAGTGGGTTAAATTGTTGAGCTGCTGAACTTGCTGATCCAGAGAGTGGCGTGAGCTCCCACTGTTAGCCCCAGCTTCTGTCAACCTTGCAGTTTGAAAGCACACAAATGTGAGTAGATCAATAGGTACCGCTCCAGCAGGAAGGTAATGGCACTCCATGCAGTCATGGCAGCCACATGACCTTGGAGGTGTCTATGGCCAATGCCGGTTATTCATCTTAGAGATGGAGATGAGCATCAACCCCCAGAGTTGGACATGGCTGGACTTAATGTCAGGAGAAAATCTTTACCCTTTACTAAGTCCTCTAGGGAGATTCTAGAGCCAATCTTTGGTCAAAGTTGACCATAGAATTCATTAGATGGATGGAGAAAAAGCAGAGGGAACTATCTTACCCCATTCCCTGCCATCTTTCCCTATCTACTAGGATGGCCAGCCATCCCACATCCTTTCTGCACATTTCCCTGTCTTCTTCCCACTTTCCCCCACTTTATCCAGTTTGGAGATGGGTCTTCAGGCTTCATTTCCATGTACTTAGGAAATGGAGTGTCATGGAGTTCCACTGGAAGTGCCCTTTCATCATATGATAGCCTCTGTGGGGCTCCATTTCCTAAGTTCATGGAAACGGAGCCCAAAGACCGTCTGATGAAATCCTTAGAGATTACTAGATCTTTGATTGGTATTACGACAGATCAGGTGGAAGGCAACATGGTACATGTTACAATGACTGTGAAGGCAGAAGAAGGCTGCAACAGATTGAGAATCTACCATTGTCACGTTAACCATGCCACTGGTTGGGACCCTCACTGTGTGAAGACTGTGTGTTGATCAGCCGTGCACTGACCTCTATGGCGTAATGTAAAAGTGAACCACGTGTAGTTCACGTTTGATCAGCCCACACACTGCCTTGCCAGAGAAAGAAAATATGCCATGCAGGTGAACAGTAAAGAACAAGTAGTTTACTCTTCTTAATTCAGAACAACATATGTAGAATGTGATCAGTTGCATCAACTCACATAATGTCCTATTTTGAGGGATTTTAAAATTGTCTTTTTTTTGTCCATTTGGAGAAACTCCTTCAGCAGCTCATGAAGGAAGAGTAGACCACAAACTCTGTCTCTTTCTCTGCTTCTATCTCAGTCAGAACAAAGTCAGAACAAAGACGCAACAGTAAGTCCCAGCTCAGCCATCTCCCCGGGCTTTGCCTGCCCAATCAGCTTCATGCATCTTATTTTACAGTTGACACACATTTACTCACTGAACTTGGAAGGCCATCATACTCGGACAACGAGATATCGCCTAAGAAGAAGAAGATTGGTTTCAATGCAAATGGGGAAGCTAGCCATCATCTCCGTGAAAAAGGAGAGGGAAGAGGAAATACACAAGTTAGAGTTTGCCCTAGCTCATTCATGTTGCATGTAACTATATTTTATTGCTTTATCTATGTATGTGTAGCTATGGTATGCATTGGAAATAACAGAATTGTCAGGAGCTTAAGCCAAGTATTAATCAATTGTGATGGCCTAATCATCTATATAAATAAAAACGTAATGTTCATTTGTAGGATTAACATAACTCGAAAACCAATTGACAAATTGACATGAAATTTGGATACAATGCACCTATCAGGCCAACAAGTGACCATCACTCATAAAAACACTGAAAAACACAGTGGAAGGGACTTAAAAAGCCAAAAAGATGCTACAGCACATGCACAAAAATGACTCCCCCAGCAAACAAAACACACAATAATATATTCACACTCTCTTCCAAACTACAGTTCCCAGCATCCTCTAGACCAGGCCGCTTAGCAAGCTTTCTTCTCATTGGATTTCTTTGAGAGCATCCCAATCCCTGCATATTTCCAATTTCCAGTTCCTGAACTGCGACTCCCAGCAATCCTCCAGATAGATAGATAGATTAGATAGAGATAGGTAGGTAGGTAGACAGATTGATCAGGAGGACTGTTGGAAGTTGCAGTTCAAGAATCGGTAGAGAAGAAAGGAGAGAAAGCAAAGGGGAAATAAAAGGGGGGAAGGAAAGGAAGAGGAAGAGAAGGAAGGAAGAAGAGAACAAAAGGAAAAAAAGGGAAGGGAGGAGAGAAAGAAAGAAGTAGAGAAAGAGGGAGGGAAGCAACACGTGGCGGATACAGCTAGTAATTGATAAAAGCAAAGAAGGTAACCTAGTAACATTTCTAAGTTTATGCATGGATAAAAGCAAGTTGCATCAAAAGCAACTTGCAGGCATTTTAGAAAATCAAAATACCATGAAGGATATAAACATTTGTAGTCCAAGCATCCATGTGCTCAAGATCAAAAAACTATACAGTCATTTCAAATGCTGTTACTGATACATAGTATATGTTGCTAAAAGTTTTTTTAAAAAAGGATACAGTATTCACGCAATGGTGCAATGAAATTGTGCTACATAGCTGTGTTCATAGCTATCATATCAACCATTCTGTGTTGTTGTTGTTTTCGTTGAATGCTCTTAGATGTGTGTATGTGTGCCACTGCATCATAGCGTGCCTGTACCTTTAAAAAAAATCAATGGTTTCTCATTAAGCAGTTTGTCATTTTATCTGCAATATCAAACCAAACAGAAATAGCACCAGCTTCTTCAGTGTTACAACAAATGCCTTATGGACATGGGCTTCCAGATAAGCCAGGCCAAGGCATATTGATTTCTGTGGTTTCTGCAGAAAAGAGGATTATTTAAGGAAGAAATCTTTACATGTTCGGGGATACACATGGCTGAAGGAAGCTAACGAAACTGTGGATAATTCCCAGTGGTCACAGTCCAATTGTATAACAGTATAATAAACACAATTTCACAGTATAGATGATCTCTCATGTGTGTTTGACACAGTCTACCCAGGTGTTTTCTGCACAGGTTCTGTTGAAATGAATGCCAATTACCGAATGGAATGGCAATTGCATAATTTATCCTAACTATTAAGCAGCAATGTGATTAGCCTGTTAAATGTCAACCTGAATTAGCTGCCCATCTCAGTTATAGATAACCTAGCAATTGCAGATGACAACAAATATGTTGGTCAATACTTGAGTGGTAACAGATACTTGGAGCAGGAGCGGCAAGATCGTTATAAATCCATGGAATACATCTGAATTGAGATCAGAATTAAGAATTTTAATCTATTACAAGAGACTATTTGGGGACTCTGAAACCATAGCAGAAAGAATCACGGAGAGGATTTGTAATAGACCGAAGAAGGGAAAGGCTAAAACAGAAAGCGTGTATAAGAAAGGCAGAAAAGGGTGGTATGAAAAGAGAAATCATAGTTGAGGGTAGGAGAAAATATAGAAAACTATGGGTAGATCTCTAGGTGATTTTCAATCGATTACCATGGGAAGGTTTTAGTGATAATGGTGCCATTAAAATGACCTCATACTTTTGAGGAAATAAAGGAACACTGGAGTAACCTAGAATGGAAGGACAGCCATCTCAACTCTGTTCTGGTCTTGCAAACAAATTATACTAAAGTTAGGAAATCTTAGGGCTTGGACAGAATAGTCTTATAGGCCATATATACTATCCCCTCTCATTCGTTCATAGTAAATGAGTATAGGGTTCTTCAAAGCTATACAAGTATAGCACTATGATTCCACTTACACAGCTTTAGCTGCATCCTGTGGATTTGTAGTTTGGGAAGACAATAGAGCTATCTGGATGAGAATTAAAAATACCTTTCCCTAACCTGCATATTCCAAGATTCCATGGAATGAAACCATTGCAGATAAAGTGGAGTCATAGCACTATAATTGTGCAGTATGGCATAATAATAATAATAATAATAATAATACTTTATTTGTATTCCACCCAATTTCCCCAAGGGGACTTGGAGGAGATTCCAGCACACAGACACAGGCAAACATTCAGTGCCTTGAAACATAATGAACACAAATACACCGACAAAGGCAAAGCCTTCCCCTTTCATCTCCAGCTTTGATGGTGGTACTCATCTCTGGCTCTGAGGGAGGTGCTGTGATAGCATGGCCGAATCTTTAGGAAAACTCTAGTGTCTGACTTTACTCAGGGGCTATATGATATCTTCTGTTAAGACAGGAAAAGGAAGAGCTAAGGCTTCACAGGTGCTCATCTCCATTTCCAAGCCAAGGAGCCTGCATTGTCTGTAGACTCCTCCTAGGTCATGTAACTGGAATGACTACATGGAGCACCATTTTACCTTCTCACCAAGGCAGTACTTTTTGATCTACCCACATTTGCATGTTTTCAAACTGCTTGGTTGGCAGGAGCTGGAGCTAACAGTGGGAGCTCACCCCATCCCATGGAGTCAAACTGCCAACCTTCATGTCAATATGTTCAGCAGCTCACCAGTTTAACCCATTGCGCCACCGCGGTCCCTTTAATTCACATAAAGAGTCTTTAATTCATATAAGATGAATCCATATGCTTACTCAAACTGAGGCACCTTGTTTTTTGTGTACTTGATGGTCTTCTCACCTGACCCTGTTGGTGGATTCTACAGTTCTTACAAAATATGAAGTAGATTACAAAGCTCAAAGTCTGTGCACTCTTGTCACAATCCATGAGGCAAAACCCATGAGATAACATAATGCAACACACCTCACAGGGCTTTCACATACTTTCCAACATTTTAGAGATGGGCAAGCAAAATCAAATTATAGCCAAAATTAAGAAGGACACAGAAGATAGGAAATGGTGCAGTGATTTGCTTTTGACTGAGTCAACAAGGAAGGATAAAATCCCATCCTCGCCTATTTGTTCCCCTGGCTTGTGTAACTGAGTAGTTTTGCACTTTGAATCCACTCTGCTGGAATTGAAGTAACTGGTAAAAGGTAAAGGTAAAGGTTTCCCCTTGACATGAAGTCTAGTTGTGTCTGACTCTAGTGGCTGCTGCTCATCTCCATTTCTAAGCCGAAGAGCCAGCGTTGTCCAGACACCTCCAAGGTCATGTGGCCAGCATGTCTGCATGGTGTGCTGTTACCTTCCCACCGAAGCGGTACCTATTGATCTACTCACATTTGCATGTTTTCAAACTGTCTACGTTGGCAAAAGCTAGGGCTAACAGTGAGAGCTCACCCCGCTCCCTGGATTCAAATTTTGGTCAGCAAGTTGAGCAGCTCAGCGGTTTAACCCACTGCAGCTCTGGGGACTCCAAGGCAATAACTGGGGACCAAGGAAAATGGTTGAAGGAAGAGAGAGAGAACCTGGAACATTTTAAAGTCAGATAACAAATTAACCAGGACTGTCCTGAGTGAATCGTGACAATTGAAAGGGATAATGTCATATCCTTTAACCCAACCCAAGACCATTGAACAGCAAAGTGTGAAATCTTTGTTTCCATCCATGTGTGACCTAAAAACAACTCATTTGGTATTTAATACATTTTCGCAATGTGCAACAATTCTAGCACATTCAGTGGCCAAACAAATCCTTCCTATAGTAATAGGCATCTAAAATGTTTGTGTCTTAAAGAAATCATTCCTGCTGCTGGAGTCCGTCAAGGCATGAAATATTTAAAAAGCGAAGTTCTTGTTTCCCCTGGCTACACACTACAGCCCCACAGTTTAAAATATTAAAACAGTAACATTCAGAGCAAGGGCAAGAATTTCATGGCACCAGACAATTATTTTTTTCCCCATTGCTTGCTACAGTAGCAGCAGCAAAATCATCCTTTTATAATCAAAACGAATGAAGAAAAACTGAATGCATCTGGAAAGTTATGCCTTTATGTATTAATTATGGAGTCTGTATATCTACTAAAAATAATACTCATCGCCGCTACCGACAATAAAATATAGATAACACAACAAAATGATCATGCAAACATAATGCAATTAAAATACCAAAACAGATCAATAAAAAGAGTATTTAAAAAAACAGTAGAGCAAAACGACTTCACCATTCCAATCAATTTAAACATCAGACATCTGTCCATCTGAAGATAAATGTCTTTACTTACTAAGAACAACAAAAATAAATCTAATCAGCTTCCATGGCAGGAAGTTTCAGAGCTTGGGAGTAGCTACTTCTCTTATATTCCTGATTTTTCCCTCCTATGATGGCAAGACACAGAAAAATGCATCACTCAAGGATTGTAAAACTCAGATAGATTGAAATAATGGGATCTTTCAAATAGCGTGGCTGTTAATCTAAATCAGTGGATCTCAACTTCTTAGTGCCGCGACCCCTTAATACAGTTCCTCATGTTGTGGTGACCCCCAACCATAAAATTATTTTCGTTGCTACTTCATAACTGTCACTGTTATTAATCGTAATGTATGCAGGATGTATTTTCATTTACTGGACAAAATTTTGCACAAATACCCAATACGCCCAAAATTTGAATACTGGGGGTGCAGGGATTGAGTTTGCCCTTTGGGAGTTATAGTTACTGGGATTTATAGTTAACCCAAATTTGGAACAAATACCCAATACGTCCAAATTTGAATACTGGTGGTGTTGGGGAGGGATTGCTTTTGTCATTTGGGAGTTGTAGTTGCTGGGATTTATAGTACACCTACAATCAAAGAGCAATCTGAACACCAATGATGGAATTGAACCAAAGTTGGCACACAGAACTCCCATGACCAGCAGAAAATACTGGAAGGGTTTGGTGGGCGTTAACCTTGAGTTTTGGAGTTGTAGTTCACCCACCTCCAGAGAGCACTGTGGACTCAAACAATAATGGATCTGGGCCAAACTTGGCATGAATACTCAATATGCCCAAATTTGAATACTGGTGGGGTTCGGGAGGTTGTTTTTGTCATTTGGGAGTTGTAATTGCTGGTAGTTATAGTTCACCTACAATCAAAGAACATTCTGAACCCTACCAATGATAGCATTGGGTCAAACTTACCACACTGTATCTCCATGAACAACAGAAAATACTGTGTTTTCTGATGGTCTTTGGCAACTCCTCTGACAACCCCTCATGACACCCCCCCAGGGGTCCTGACCCCCAGATTGAGAAATGCTTATCTAAATAAAACTACCCATGTAAGATACCCATCTTACTCATTCTTGGAATGGGTATCATGAGTGTGGAGTCTCTCCCAGGAAACGGCACACAGCTGTTTCAGGAAGAAGCAGCATATGCACCTGACCTGTGTTAAATGACCTTTCAGATGCTTTCAAAGTCAAACAAATGGTTTAGGTGCACATGGAAAGAAGCCTAACCTCCTTTCAGCTCTGACTGCATCTGTTGAGACACCTTGTGTGAGGCAAGCAAGACAGGTCGATTCCACTGTGTTGCATTAATTCTTTGTTTGGGTTGATTGTTTATGATGATATCAGATGGATTATGCTTAATATCCATCTCACTCCTTGTCATTGCAGTTCCCTAAATCTGTTCATATCTGTCCTATACAATACTATAAGAGCTCTGCTCCTTTTCGCCCTTCCTCTTACCCTTAGTTACTTACTTACTTTACTTAGGCGATCCCTCATTGTCTGAGTAAGATTGCCCTCTAAATTCGGTGTCCTGGCAGTAGGTACGTAGGTGACTGTGGAGCCCGATTCTTGACCTGCATGTTCTCCCACAGTGAGGGCATTGGCTTCCAGGTGGAAGGCGGTCCCGGTCAGGGTTGGCTTGATGTGCCTTCCTCTTGGCATGTTTCTCTCTTTCGCCCTCCATTCATGCCTCTTCAAATTCTACAGCACTGCTGGTCACAGCTGACCTCTAGCTAGAGTGCTCAAGGGCCAGTGCTTCCCAGTTCTCAGTGTCTATGCCACAATTTTTAAGGTTGGGTTAGGGTTAGGGTTAGGTTTGAGCCCATCTTTAAATCTCTTTTCTTGTCCTCCAACATTCCATTTTCTGTTCTTGAGTTCGGAGTAGAGCAACTGCTTTGGGAGACTGCTTTTGGGAGCCTCCAAGGATGGTATGCAAACAATGTTACAGTGACATGACTTTATTGCATGAAGCTGCTATTTCCTTACAGTCATGCTGTTATTAATAGTAGATACATAGGAGAATCTTTGATATCACATCTCTCTTCATTCTCACAATTACACTGATTTGACTATCTGTGGTCCTGCAGTGCTGCTTCTGCATGGGTTTTACCCATCCATAGAGTGAACATATTAATTGCACGGAGGAGGCAAACCAGTAGTGGAATGCACACGGCTCCGTGCAATAGGGACTATTAACAAAGGTTACAGTCTAGCTTCAGTGTTAATTTGCCTTGCTCATGTGATAAAGTCTGCCTTGCTCATGTGATAAACAGCTCCTTGGCTGTTTCCAGCTAGCAACAAATTCATGGATAACAAATGCAAATATGACAACGATGTTCTCCTCTGCAACCAAGATGTGCTTTCCTTCCACATTTTTCTTTACCTCTTTCTCTTCCTTAATTCATTTTGATATCTGTGTTCTGTTTCATCCCATGATAAAATGCTATTGCTGCTGCTGTGGGTTTCTTAATCTATTTTAATTAAAGAGATGCATAATTAGTCTTTTGCTATAAGGATTAAGTCTTAATACTCACAGGTATTTGACAGTTATATATTTTAGACAGATGCTCACCATTAGAATGATATGCAAACTTCTGCTATTAACATCTACTTTTATATTACTAGTGAGAAGAGAAAACTGGTCTCCAGTGTCATAGATAAAGGTGACATGAAATAGTTATTAATGTTGCAGCTACTTGGGCCCCATCGACACTGCTAAATAATGCACTGAGCTGCATTATATTTGTCTACACTGACCATACAATGTAATTTCAAACTGTAATTACATGGCAGTGTCAATAGGGCCTTCGTTTGGTCACTTTGAGGGAGCTGATCAGGCCCGTAGCCAAGATTTCGATTTGGGGGGTGCTGAGTTTGTTGGGGGGGGGGGAGCTGAGTCTGAGTGAAAGAGGGTCTACCCTAGCAAACCTTTTGTATCGTTACCCCAATACCCCATGCATATGGGATATATTGAGTATGGTGATCAGATAATAATATGAATAAACATAACATTTTAAATAATGCACCAGTAAGGCCTTTTCGCGAACCACCATGAGAATTTCGGGGGGGGGGGGGGCTGAAGCCCCTCAAGCCCCCCCCTCCCCCCGGCTACATGGAGCTGATCCACTCTCTCTCTGAATTCGAACCTGCAACCTCTTAGTCTTCAGTCTTGCTGGCACATTGCACCACTGGGGGCTCCTCGATAATAATGGTGTAAATAATCATAATACTGGCCTATATAATCTATATAATAATAATGCTGGTGTATATAATAATGATAATAATAACAATGATGCTGGTCTATATAATAATGATCAGTGTGTTTTGGGGAAACTCTTTCCTTCCCTTCCCTCCTGTCTATCTCTCCCTTGCAGCCATTCAATCCTTTCTTCCTTCTGAGCCTCCAGTCTTCCTGGAGGTTGTGGGCGTGAGATGGTGCTGGGCAAGGCCAGGCAGGGCGTGAGTCTACAGGAGCCCAGGGTAGGCCTAGGGCTACCTCCTTGTCTGCCTCCTTTCCTCCCTCCCCTGGGCCCGTGCCCTGCCCCTTTCCTTGACTTGGATTTCCCTACCTGCCCAGTCACCCTTTTCCCGCTCTTCTCCTGGTTCTGCTCCGGAGGGAGGCAGGCAAGCAGGCTCAGTGGGAGGCGACCAGGTCATGGATCCCTAATGGCCACTCTGGCCCTGATGGGGTTACTTCACAATGTGTTGCTTGGATGTCCAACAGATGGCACTGGTTTTGATGCCATGCACTTTTTTACCTGCCACAGGTGTGACATCTATATAACAGTAGGTATGTGAATACATTAAAGCATTTGCCTATTTGAATGCTACATTGTGTACAAATTTTAAAGCAATCAGTGAAGTATTTGGGAGATTTGAGATCATTCACAAATGGACATTTATATTTTTATTTATATAGATTTGCATTTGCTTTTAAAGGCACAGGAGCCCTGTCATGAAAAAAATATATTGCTGTAAGGGCAGGCACACAAAATACTTTGGACAAGGAAAAGAAAAATACTCATTTTCTATTTCTTACCTATAAAGCAAATTTGAAAAGAATAATTTTTAAGTGGGAAATTAACACAAATGGAGGAGGACCAGGCTGATTTGCATAATGAGCACCTAGTTTGCATAAGATGCAAATAAGCCTACCTGAATTTGAGGGACTAAAATGTGGCAACCTTAAAACAGAAATATACTTGAAAATGTTACACTTCAGTACTATATATTATGCCGGTTTGGTTTCGCAGGCCTGCAATGCTCCTTGACAAGGAATGCACGTGTCTTAAAATACGGAGACATCTGGCAACCTTATACTGACATTTTTTCAACTTAAAAAAATTAGCATAACTCAAATTTGATTTCCTCTCTGGTTTGCATAGCTCCGAGCTAAGATGCTTTGCACACATTCTGTCATTGAAATTTCTAAGCACTGCTGAATTATGAGTAGTTTTTTGCTCACTCGCTCTCATTCCCCCTCTCCATCTCTCCCCCTCCGCTTCTTTTCCTGCCATCCCTACACCTACATCCACGCACACACATGCGCACATACATATGCACACCAGTCAGAACCATATTTCGGTATTGAAGGATATGAAAGTGCAGACAGTTTGGGAATATTATTAGCCAGACCTCATTAATTAAATAAGACTAATGATTTATTCATAAATGCAGGACAATGAGAGGACAATGCAGTACATTTACATTAGGGATGAGCACATGCTTTGAGGAAGAAGAAAAGCCTTTGAGCCCGAAACACTGAAATCCTTGTTTCTAACACTTGAATGTTTTCTATGGGGCATTTCTAGGCCTTATTTTAGATCTCAAATGAGGACATTGTTCAGATAACGAGGCTGCATTGCCGCTTCTGACCTTTCGGCTTATGTAGAAACCTCTCTGAACATTGTGTCATCTTTCCCCCCATTTTGACTTGGAAAATGCTTTTAAAAACATGTTCTAAGAACTCTGGGTCAAAAAAAGGTGCTCAGGAAGGATGTTAATATTCAGGCCGGTTTGTCTCTGAAAGGTTAATCTCAGCCAAAGCTTAACTGCAGAATCCATTTTCTGTCATAGGTTCAGCTGAGAAATCTGTAACATAGAGGTTGATATTATTACACCTCTCTTGTCTTTATCTCCTGCCAAATGTATCCTTGGGAAAAACAAACAAATATGCTCTTTCTGTTACAGCATGAGTTGTAGAGAGCAGAGGTGGATGTACTGGGTCAGCATCTGCATTTTATACGATCCGCTTCTAGATCGGTTTCTCTGTCTAGTTATTTCATTTTATTTTCCATGACACGTCACCAGGGGCAGTTCGTCCATTACGCAAAGTAAGCGGTCGCAGAACACTTTTTTTTGCCAGGGGCGCAGAGGCACCTCTGTAAATGCCCCTCGACCGCCACTTGAGGAGCGCCCCCTCAGCTCACAACAGCCCTAGCAGTCCGGGGGGAGCCTTGGCTTTCTTGCCTCGCTGCCGGGTGATCCTCTTCCCAAAGGGGCCGGGCCCTTGAGCCTCGCCTAGCCCCTCTCGTTCCTGCTCCACACAGCCACCGGGTATGCGAGCAGAGCCGGCACTCAATCATTCTCTGCGTTCGATCCCTTCCCCATGACCGGCTCCCTTTCCTGATCCCCCGGCGCTCCATCCGCCTCCTCTCCTCTCCCCAATCTGTGGGTGGGCCAAGGGGCCCGCTTCAGGTCCGGAGGCATGTCTGAAGACCCCAGCGTGCGCACCAAAAGTCGCCTCTTCTCCTGACTTTCTCTTCAGCCATTGGGACAAAGAGAGAGAGAGAGACAGAGAGAGCGAGCCCCTCCGGCTGGAGGTATCTCCCACTTCCACTCCCTCCTTTGTTTTTGCGCCTAGCTTCAGGAAAGGTGGGCATCTCCACCCCACCCCCCTCTCTCTCTCACTTGGTCCCAATGGCTGAGAAGAAAGTCAGGAGAAGAGGTGACTTTTGGTGCACACGGGGTCTTCAGGCACGCCTCCGGACCCAAAGCGGGCCAGGCAAGGGAGCAAGTGCGGCAAGTGTAGTTACTGGGATATATAGTTCACCTACAATCAAAGAGCATTCTGAACTCCACCAATGATGGAATTGAACCAAATATGGCACACAGAACTCCCACAACGAACAGAAAATATATATCAATAATTGGTTGGGGGGCGTCCAAAATACTGTTTGCTTACAGTTGAAAATTACCTAGGGCCACCTCTGCACGTCACAAAAGGTGTGCTATCTTCTTGAACTGCATCTACATCTACCAAAATAACCTGGAGTATTTTACTCCAGGGTTGTGCTGGAAGCAGCACAGGAGCATCCTAGCAGCCGGCAGAATCATAGAATCATAGACTCATTGAGTTGAAAGAGATCTTGTGGACCATCCAGTCCAACCCCCTGTCAGGAAGTAGAAAAATTGCATTCAAAGCACCCCTGACAGATGGCTATCCAGCCTCTGTTTAAAAGCCTCCAAAGAAGTCCACCACACTTTGGGGCAGAGAGTTCCACTGCTGAACAGCTCTCACAGTTAGGAAGTTCTTCCTCATGTTCAGATGGAATCTCCTTTCTTGTAGTTTGAAGCCATTGTTCCGCGTCCTAGTCTCCAGGGAAGCAGAAAACAAGCTTGCTACCTCCTCCCCATGTCTTCCCCTCACATAGTACATGACCATCATGTCTCCTCTCAGCCTTCTCTTCTGCAGCTAAACATGCCCAGCGCTTTAAGCCGCTACTCCTGTTGATGCAGGCCAAAATCCCATTCGCTGTTTTTGCCGCCACATGACATTGTTGGCTCATGTTTAACTTGTTGGCCATGAGGACTCCAAGATCTTTTTCACACGTACTGCTCTCAAGCCCCATTCTGTATCTTTGCATTTCATTTTTTCTGCCAAAGCGGAGTATCTTGTATTTGTCCCTGTTGAACCTCATTTTGTTAGTTTCAGCCCATCTCTCTTATCTGTTAAGATCATTTTGAGTTCTGCTCCTGTCTTTTGAGGTATTAGCTATCCCTCCCAATATGACTTATTGCCTTCTCAAGAGCATCACTTTGGGTCAACCAGCTGAAAATGTTTCCAAGGTTTCCCAAATTTATTGTCGAACGCTTTCATGGCCGAAATCACTGGGTTGTTGTAGGTTTTCCGGGCTATATGGCCATGTTCTAGAGGCATTTTCTCCTGACGTTTCGCTTGCATCTATGGCAAGCATCCTCAGAGGTAGTGAGGTTTCCCAAATTGTGTAAATGCAAGAGATGTCATTGGAGATGAGTGATGTATGTATCTAGGTTTGCTGACAAGTCATCCAAGCAATGCCAATTGGTAGCTCGCATATCAGTGAGGTCACTTCTACACTGCCCTATATCCTTGGATCTGATCCCAGATGATCTGCTTTAAACTGGATTATATGGGTCTCCATTGCCAGATAATCTGGGATAAGAAGATAATCTGAAATCAGATCCTGGGATATAGTGGCAATGTGGAAGGCACCTGAGGCAGCAAATCTCCCTGGGTTTGATTCCAAACTTTATCCCATTCTCATCTGCCAAATAAATAGTTTTTTTGTAATTTTTCAAAAAAAAAAAAACCACATTGTACACTTTCAAAGCTCTGAGTTGGATCCACAGCCTCAGAGGCCACTTGTTTGAGCTCAGGCAACTCCAGATTTAAGCTGACCTGCCTCCCAAAATGATCCAACTCCAGATTTGAGAATATTCATCTCAGTCTCATCCCAGTTCATTGTAGAGCCCAAGAACACAACATTGCCTTCCCTCTTCTTATCTGTCACATGTAATTGGCTTGATATTTTTGAGAAAGGAAGCTGTGTTTTTTTGTAACCCAACTGAAGCAAACATCTGCCTTGAGTGATATACAGTATAAATAAAGTTGACAGTAATGTTATTAGCTTTCTGGAAACAGCACATTCTAATTCCCACTACAAATCTGTATTAATTATTTCTAATCCATGTAATCATGTTTAGCTCATATCTGATGTTTTTTTTAAAAATAAACCATTTCAAGCAACAAACTGCAAGCCAACTTATGTAATTTCTTATCAAACAATATCTGAAGATTTAACAGACTGATTCGAAACTGCATTGTAGTCATGGAGAAATATGAGAGAAATTGAAGTGAAGTAGTAGAAATAATGACCTCTCCTTTATTTTACCTGGGAAGCCTACAGACAAGCCTTCTACAAGAAAATGCATTGCTCATGAGGTTTGGACTTCAGCTCCAACATCCAGCCCCAACAGAGCCATTATGTCCTTGGCTATTGTTATGTACTCTTGAGTTGGCTCTAACTTTGGTGGTGCGATGCTATTTTTCTTGGTAATATTTATTTAGAAGTTTTCCATTGCCCTCCTCTAAGGGCAATTCTATCACCACTCCACAACTTTCCACAACTAAGCCGGGATGCTCACCACTCAGACCACGATACCATGCAGCATGAATTTCTGTGTGTGTATGTGGCTTCAAGTCATCTGTTGACTTATGGCCACCCCATTAATTTTCTAGTTTCCCCAGGTAAGGAATATTCAGAGGTGGTTTGGCTAGTTCCTTCCTCTGAGACAGTGTTTCTCAAACTGTGCTCCTCCAGATGGTTTGGACTTCAGGATTGTGCCACCGGGATTGTGGTGCAGCTGGCTGAGTGTCAGCTGCATTAAGATCACTCCGACCAAAAGGTCATGAGTTCGAAGCCAGCCCAGGTTGGAGTGGGTTTCCAACCAATTGTGTTTAGCCTGTGTCAACTTTTGCAACCCAAAAGACAGTTGCATCTGTCAAGTAGGAAAATAAGGTACCACCTTAAAGTGTGGGGAGGCTAAATTAACTGATTTATGAGGCCATAAAGAAGACTCCAGCAAAGCATTCCAGCGGGGAAGCATGCGGGGAATGCGGAAGTGCTTCATCAGCATCGCAGATGGACGATTAAAGCGACAGCTTCCCTGGCGGCCAGAAAAAGTTAAATAGCCTCTGTGTATGTCTGTATATGTTGTATGTTCAAATTGGCATTGAATGTATATGTGTACACTGTAATCCGCCCTGAGTCCCCTGTGGGGTGAGAAGGGCAGAATATAAAAGCTGCCAATAAATAAATAAATAAATAAATAATTCAGATCCCACAATTCCTAACAGCTGGTAAACTGGCTGGGATTTCTGGGAGCTGAAGTCCAAGACACCTGGAGGAGCAGAGTTTAAGAAACACTGCTTTGAGATATAGCTTAGGTAAAGGTTTCCTCCTGACATTAAGTCTAGTCTTGTTCAACTCTGGGGGTTGGTGCTCATCTCCATTTCTAAGCCTAAGAGCTGGTGTGACCCATAGACACCTCCAAGGTCACGTGGTTGGCATGACTGCATGGAGTGCTGTTACCTTCCTGCTGGAGTGGTACCTACTGATCTACTCACATTTGCATGCTTTCGAACTGGCAGTTGGCAGAAGCTGGGGCTAACAGTGGGAGCTCACCTTGCTCCCCAGATTTGAACCGCTGACTTTTCGGTCAGCAAGTTCAGCAGCTCAGTGGTTTAACCCACTGTGCCACTGAGGGCTCCATGAGGTATAGCTTACAACACCAAATATTCATTGGCAATATCCCTTCCACTCATACTAACCAGGCTGATCTTGCTTAGCTTCTGAGATCAGTTTGAATCTGGTGTCTTTAGGGCATGAAGGCTGTCTGAATGCACCCCAACATAATTACACATTGCTGGAGGGCCATTTCAACATGCTGTGCTCATACTGCTGTGCTCTTCTACAAAGTGATCTGCAACACTTTGATTTCACCCACCACTACTTGCAAAGGGGGTGGTAAAATGGATTCCGCTTTAATGCTATTATTTACAATAGCCCTGACATAAACTAAGGGTGCATCTACACTGTAGAATTAACACAGATTGACACCACTGTAAGTGCCAAACCCTTTGATGGCATTTCAGCAGGTGTTGAGTGAATGAGAAGGAACACCTGCTAAAATTCTCTCTTTTACACAGCTCTTAAATGCACACAAACCCTGCCCTTTATTTCATCTGGCAGCCCAACATATAAACCCTTTACAAGAAAAAGCATTGTTCATGGGGGCTGGACAAAGTCTGTCCCTAACAAAAAGGGAAACAAAAAAGGGAAAACATTGTTGTAGCAATTTACTGTCTTGCTATAGATCTGCCTTTCCAGTAACAAAAAGGCCAAAAGTTATCTGGTGGTGGATTGTAAATCTAGAGCAATCAGATAACTGCTTCTTCTTCCTCAGGTCTCCAAAGCAGCTTGGAATGACAGGGCGCACTGCTGTTGTCACTCAATAGTGGGGAGCTGCAAAGTTGTGTCCGGAAGCCTCCCTCCTACCCTTGCATGTCTGTTGGACACTTCCTTCTACAATGCCTCAAGTATCAAAACCTGCTTGACCTCTGCAGAAGCCACCAATAGAGTTCAACAACAGACGAATAGTGTCTAGAATAGTCCAAGGGAAGTCATCGTCCCACTCTATTCTGCTTTGAATAGACCTCACCTGGGATGCTTTGTACAGTTCTGGGCATCACGATTTAAGACGAACATTGACAAGCTGGAACATATCCAGAGAAGGGTGACCAAAACGATCAAATGTCTGGAAGCCTATGAAGAATGTCTCAGGGAGCTGAGTATATTTGGAGAAAAGAAGGTTGAGATAGCCATGTTTAAATATTTGGACGGATGTCACAATGAGGAGAGGGCACTGCTCTAAAGACTAGGATATTGAGCCATATGGTCAAACTGTATGAAAAGAGATCCCACCTCAACATTAAGAAGAGCTTCCTTACAGCAAGAGCTGTTTGGCAGTAGAATACGCTCAATTGGTCTTTTGTGGAGAGGTGACTGCCAAGGTAGCAAAAATGGTCAACATTTTCTAATGTTACACCATTAAGCTGTATTTCTGGCACTGGAGAGGGATTGGCTGGTGACTGCTGGAAGAGCACTTTGGTTTTCTCGATGTTCAATGACAGGCCGAGCTTCTCAGATACTTCTGCAAAGGTATTGAGAATGGCTTGTAGGTCTTCTTGTGAATGCACACAGACAATGTTGTCATCAGCATATTGCTGTTGCTGTGACTTTGGTTTTGGCTTTCAGTCTGCTGAGGTTAAATAGCTTGCCATCTGTCTGATAGATGATTTCCACACCAGTGGGAAGCTTCCCATCAACAAGATGAAGTATCATAGCGATGAAAATGGAAAGTAAGGTTAGGGCAATGGCACATCCCTGTTTGACACCTGATTCCACCTTAAATGATTCAACTTTGGGAGCCATTGCTGTCCAAGACTGTTGCCATCATGTCATTGTGGAGGAGCCACAGGATGTTCACAAATTTGTCAGGGCACCCGATTTTTTGGAGGATGGTAACGTAATGTTGGTGGACAGGAAAAGAGATTTGCAGATGGACTTAAGCCAACCTTAAAAACTGTGACATAGACACCGAGAACTGGGAAGCCCTGGCCCTTGAGCACTCTATCTGGAGGTCAGCTGTGACCAGCAGTACTGCAGAATTCGAAGAGGCAGGAATGGAGGGTGAAAAGGAGAAACGTGCCAAGAGGAAGGAACATCAAGCCAACTGTGACCAGGACAGCCTTCCATCTGGAAACTGATGTCCTCACTGCGGGAGAACATGCGGATCAAGAATAGGGCTCCACAGCCACCTACTTATCCACCACCAAGACACGTGGAGGACCATCATCCTCGGGCTACAAGGGATCGCCTAAGTTAAGTAAGTAAGTAAGTACAGAAAATTAGAAGTGCTTTTGTGACAAGCAAGAAACCATCAATAAATGCAGATTGATTAAATAACTTTTCATCCCACATCAGCTAAACATTTCTTCAGGGTTTTCCATCATAGCAAAAATGAAAGAATATGATAGTTACATAACAGGACAAGAAATCAAAAGATGATTTAAAGTTTAGTGAAGCACCAATACCCTTTGACCAAGAAGGCTGAAGGACGTGTAAAATTACAACTCTTGTGACTCCATAGCATTGAGCCATGACAGTAAAACTGGTGTCAAACTGCATTAGTTCTAAAGTGTAGAAGCACAGACCCACGGCCAAGACACCACATCTGGAAGACAATCATCCTCGAGCTATGAGGGATTGCCGAAGAAGAAGAAGAAGAAGAAGAAGAAGAAGAAGAAGAAGAAGAAGAAGAAGAAGCAGCAGCAGCAGCAGCAGCAGCAGCAGCAGCAGCTGCTCAACTGGAGCATGGTAGACTCTCCTTCTCTGGAGATTTTTAAGCAAAGGTTGGATGGCCATCTGACAGGGGTGCTTTGATTGTGTTCCTGCATGCCAGGGGGTTGGTCTGGATGACCTTTGTGGTCTCTTCCAACTCTATGATTCTGTGAACATCTTTAGGGCCCCGCTGTTGATTAAATGAGGAGCAGGCAGGATGTTGACTGTAGTCTATGGACAGCAATTAGATAGGAGTCAGTTCTGATTCAGCCTGGCCTTCCCTATGTTCTTTTGGCTAAGCATATCCTCAAATAACTTAGTTGCTTTGCAATAAGCGATCAGTAGATCTAAAGATTGCTGTATGTGAAATGGCAGACTGCATGCTGCGTGGTGCCTTAATGTTCATGCACATAAATTTCCCTATATTTGCACTAAAAAAGAAAGGCGTCCATTCCCCAATCAGAAATATAACTTCTAGAGACCCTGGAGAAGGAAATGAACCCCAAAGAAAGACGGCCTTTGCAATTCAAACCAAAAATGAAAAAGAAAGGGAGAGATGCTTTAGGAGAATAGGGACAGACACCAAGGACAGGGATTGGAGAGTAAGGTTTGCTCCTTGGAATGCCTGATACGAAGCGAAAGCTTCCTTTAAAAAACCCATCTAGTGCATGTTATTGTTTACGCATAAGTAAGTTCAGGGATGCTCAGGGTTCACATTCTGATACAGGTTTCCATGGCATGGTCCTATATGGATGTTTTGAACTACAACTACTGTTATTTCTTGCCAGAATAGCATACATATGATATCTAAAATTCCTTTTCTTCCCTGTCTGTCAAATTTTAAAACACAATGCATCTATACATTTGCCCATGCCTGACATAGATACAATATATATAATATTACAATGTAATAGAATATAAAATCTATCTATAAGCATAATAAAAGTGAAAATGTGGGTATGTGTGTATGTGGTGGAAGTGTCCACTTACACAGACAGCCTCCCATCTTCACAAACAGGCTATAGTTCCAAGTGCTGAGAAGCCTCCAAAGGCACTCCCTCAACTGACATTGCAGGTTATAGCGAGCGCCATGAACATGTAGCCCAAACGCTGCCATTGTCCTCCCCAAACACTACAACCCACCACCCAAGGAATGCTTTCATTCTGGGACAACTTCATCCTAGATATGACATGTTTCCTCCACCACAGGCAGGCATCCCTGGGTTCCTTGTATGGAATTTGCATGACCCTGCCCACTGCCTCTCCCTTAATTCTTTCCTACCCTTTCCTATGGCACACAGCAAACAGAGAGGAGTTGATCAGCAATTGACAGACTGGAGAGGTTTTGGGGGCTGACTCAACAGGATGGATATTGTAGTTCACCCTGCATCAAGGCAGAGCACTGCGACCCCCCTTTTATAATAGTCCTGGACTACATTTGCCACACAGAAAAATACTGGAGAGGTTTGGGGGGGGGGTGGGAATTCACCTTGATTTATAGCCGTTGTAGGTACTGGGATTTATAGCTCAACTGCAATCAAAGAGCACTCTGGACCCCACCAACGATGGCCCTGGACCTAACTTGGCACACAGAACCACAATGACCAACTGAAAATACTGGAGGGGTTTGAAGGGAACTGATTTTCATTTTTAGAAGTTGTAGTTCACTTACATCCAGAGACACTGTGACTATCATTGATGACAGATCTGGACCAAACTTGGCACACAGAACTCCCATAACCAACAGAACTTACTGGAGGGATTTGAGGATGGTGGCATGGTGGGAGCTGTAGTTTATCCTGCAGCCAAAGATCACACTGAACCCTACCAATGATGCATCTAGAGAAAACCTGCCCAACATGGCAAACTTTAACTATTGATGGAGTTTTAGAGGGTTAACCTGACATGATGTGAGTTGTAGTTCATCCACAACCTCAAGCATTTTGCAAAATAAAAAATCACTTTTTCAAATAATTTGGTCAAAGCCGGGTACCCAAGCTAGTGATATGATATGATCTAATATATAAGCATTTCTTGGGGCTCTATGAGAAACTTTTGCTTCAAAAAGGTCTCTGCAGCTGAAAAAGTTTAAGAACCGCTGTACTACGCCAATCTCTCCCTAATTATATTCTATATTTCATATTCCATATTCTCTCTCTCCATATGTGTGTGTATGTATGAAAAGCCAGACCCTTTGCTTGTCCTTGATAGAAAACGACCAACCAAAGTGAAGAAAGGTCTATTAAAAACCCCGAAGCATTTATTTTTAGACCCGTGGTTGATAGTGAGAGTAAAGCAACCTAGAGGGGGAAAAACAGTGTCAACAGTTCACGTGAAGCATCTTTTCATGTTAAGGGAAAGCCAAGCCAGCCTGAAACTATAACTACGATGGGATTTAAGAAAAGAGACAATAAAGGCAGCCACAACCTATACCTGTTACACAGAAGGTCATTTTGAGGAGGTTTTGATGTGGTGGGACTTGAAAAAAACCCACGCACGCCACGCTATTCATTCTTGCCCAAAGGCAGAAGATGGCACGGTAGCTTGGGGACTGCAATGGAAGATAGTAATTGTTCCTAAGAGGGAAAAGAAAGTGTTCCCAATTGCCTTGAAAAGGAAGAAACGTCTGAAGGACTCTTCAGGGCCATTCCAAGTTCAACAGAACGAACCCGTTTGCAAAGGGAGGCTTTCATCCGCCGCTATTGCTGCAATCAACAGAAACGGACCTAGGAGAGGACAAGCTGGGAGAGGCTAGGAAATGACTCTCACAATGACATATTAGAAGAGACCTTTTTTCAAAAAAGTCAACAAACAGGCAACGAATTTGTTCTTTGCTCTGTAGCATTTCAACAATCTCTTTTTCTCTCTTTCACACAGGAAAGAAAAGTGTACCATAGCATTTCTTTAACACATGAAGCAGGGCGATACTGGTTGTTTTGTTACATTGTTGGCTAATGTAATTGAAGTATATATATGGGGAACAGAAAAGGGAAATAAGACTACTTCTGGGACCCATTAATTTCTTAAGGATAAAGTGTTTGAAGGTTCAAAGGCTTTGTTGGAGCTTATTTTAAATTTAAAATTTCCACTGCCAGGGGATTGATTACGGTTCTGGCTTCAGCTTTATCAAACAATACGTTGATTCCTGTCCTTTCAAAAATTCTGTGGTTCTGTACTTTGTATAGTCAGTTAATAACAATTTTACCTTCCTTTATCCTTCCTTCTCTTCATCCTTCCTTCTCTTCTTTTCTCACTTTTCCTCTTCTATCTTATGTGTGTTCTCAAGCACAAAATGTGTGTGTATATATTTTTATTTTTATTTTTCCCTTTTAAAAAAGCAAATTTTACTTTAAGCAAAGCAGATTGAGCTGCACAGAATCAATAAGAGATCATTTACATGTTGTTTCCAAAGGATGTGAATCTGTTAGTGTAATTTTCTTCGTAAATACTGGGCTCCATTGCAGGCAGGTAAAGATAAAGGTTTTCCCTTGACATTAACTCCAGTCATGTCCGACTCTGGGGGTGTTGCTCATCTCCATTTCTAAGCTGAAGAGCCGGCATTGTCCATAGACATCTCCAAGGTCATGTGGCTGGCATGACAGCATGGAGCATTGTTACCTTCCCGCTGGAGCGGTACCTATTGATCTTCTCACATTTGCATGTTTTTGAACTGCTATGTTGGAAGAAGCTGGGGCTGACAGCAGGAGCTCCCCTAGCTCCCCAGATTCGAACCTGCGATCTTTCGGTCAACAAGTTCAGCAGCTCAGTGCTTTAACCCACTGCGCCACCGGGGGCTCCATTGCAGGGAAATCCGTATAATTTGCAACGATTTCAAAGGAATTTCTCCAAAATGGGTACATGGGCAGTATTTGGAAATATAGCATAATGTGCTTCTGTTACATACATTATAATTCAATATATCTTCAACTATTTCTGTGTGTTCTCATGCTGGGACATCCAGCTGAACAGTTCTCCTGATGTCTGCCCACAGCAGTCTGTTCAGCGCTACCCAAGTCACCCAATTTTCTGTGTGCCCAGGGGGGAGTCTCTCATTTGGTATTAGCCATTGATTGAGGTTCTGGGTTTGAGCCTGCCACTTTTGGACTCTTGCTTGCTGGGGTGTTCCAGCGAGTTTCTCTGTAGATCGCAGAAAACTATTTCTTGATTCAAGTTGTTGACGTGCTGGCTGATACCCAAACAAGGGATGAGCTGGAGATGTCACTGCCTTGGTCCTTTCACTATTGGCTGCTACTTCCCAGCGGGTGTCAGGTGGTGCAATACCGGCTAAACAGTGTAGTTTCTCCAGTGGTAGGCATGTAGCTGAGGGGGGGGGGGTTCGGGGGGCTTCAGCCCCCCCCCTCCCCGAAATTCTCATGGTGGTTCGCGAAAAGGCCTTACTGGTGCATTACTTAAACTATTATGTTTATTCATATCATGTTCTGATCACCATACTCAATATATCCCATATGCATGGGGGTATTCGGGTAATGATACAAAAGGTTTGCTAGGGTAGACCCTCTTTCACTCAGACTCAGACGAAATCCTGGCTACGGGCCTGTCCAGTGGTGTAGGATGCAGACACCCCGTGATAATGCGGCATTTCTCATTAAGTGCCACATCCACTGTTTTAGCGTGGTGAAATGTGTTCCACACTGGGCATGCATACTCAGCAGCAGAGTAGCATAGCACAAGGGCAGATGTCGTCACTATGTCTGGTTGTGATCCCCAGGTTGTGCCAGTCAGCTTTCATATGATATTGTTTCTTGCACCTACCTTTTCTCTCATGTCACCCAGTAGCCCTGCTTACATGAAGGGATTCATGTATTGGAAGTGGGAGATCAATTCATTGAAGTAAATATGTGAGCCTTTATAGGAGTGCTCCATGGTTAAATCTGAGCTCTCCTACCTCAAGCAAATTGCTGAACCAAACTCCTGACATCCTTGATGAATTATTTTCTGCCTTATAGCTCTTTGTGTAAAATGGGACTTAGCAATCTAGCTAAAGTTAAACATGTTTAGCCTTCGAGATCTGAATAAGTGGGGATTAAGTGCTTAAGAGTTCCTATATAAACAGGAACTGAAAATGCTTAATTGTAGCTGGGCATGTATTTGTTTATTTGGGGGCTTATTCAAAAGACAGTAATCTAAAGAGACAAATCCTACCCATATACAAATAAAAAGGGAAAACTACTTAAAGGCTAGAATTGTATCCTTTGGGGATGTTTTTTGACTTGGGACTAATAAAGAAAAGGAGAGTCAGCGAAGTGAGTGCTGGGAAACAAGGATTTGAAACCTTCAGTCAGGAAACTCACTGGATGCCTTTGGCCAAATCACACACTCTCAACCTAATATGACTGCAATGGCAAATCTATTTTGTGTCATTGAAGGCTTTCATGGCTGCAATCACTGGGATGTGGTGAGTTTTTTGGGCTGTATGACCATGTTCCAGAAGCATTCTCTCCTGACGTTTTGCCTGCATCTATGGTAGGCATCCTCAGAAGTTGTGAGGTCTGTTAGAAACTAGGAAATGGTGTTTATATATCTGTGGAATGTCCAGGTTGGGAGAAAGAACTCCTGTCTGTTGGGGGTAGGTGTGAATGCTTCAATTGGCCACCTTGATTAGCATTTAATGGCCTAGCAGTTTCAAGGTGTGGCTTCTTATTGCCTACCTCTAGCAAACAAGCGTTCTTTCATCCACCCTGGACATTCCACAGATATATAAACCCTACTTTCCTAGTTTCCAACAGACCTCAAAACTTCTGAAGATGCCTGCCATAGATGCAGGTGAAATGTCAGGAGAGCATGCTTCTGGAACATGGCCATACAACCCAGAAAACTCACAGCAACCCAATTTTTTTAAGCTCTCGTCTTTTGCCACTCTACTCAGATAAGAGAGTGGTTCCTTGTTTTAATATAAGAGATAACATACAGTGCTCTCATTGACCCATGAGTGAGATGACCCAGGATTTTTGGGTTGATTTTTGACTGAGATTTCTAGACTTATCCATGGGTATACAGGGTATTTCTTTTGCCATGCTTTTGGACCTCATTTCTTATATCTTTATCTCTAATTAGTTGCCTTTGCACAAATGATCAGCCACTGTCAGAAGGGACAAAGAGTTTCATCTATGCTGACGATTGTGCCATCACCGCCCAAGCAAGGCGCTTTGAAATGGTTGAACAGATGCAGGGGAAATGTTTATTTATTTATTTATTCTTCATTTGTATACCGCCTTTCTCAGTCAGAGGCAACTCAAGGTGGTTCACAGTCAGCAGCAATTCGATGCCTTAACAAATATCAAAATACAGTTAAAACAATTATAAAAACAAGTAAACATTTAAAATGTATTATAAAAAGCAAATATATCTGTAAAAACAAGATCCTCGGCGTCTCCTTACTAAAATAAGTGTCCAGTTGCATCATCAGTCATTCCATATATTAGTTTATGTCTAATTATGTTCCAATAGAAAAAGCTTGCCAGAAGAGCCAGGTCTTAACCATTTTGCGGAATGTTAGAAGGGAATGAGCTGATCTTATATCCCTGGGGAGGGCATTCCATAGCCAAGGGGCCACCACTGGGAAGGCCCTGTCTCTTGTCCCCGCCAAACGCATCTGCGAGGAAGGCAGGATCGAGAGCAGGGCTTAGATGAGCCCTAGATTATTCATAAGGAGATATACATTTGGCTAGGTAAGCATCAGGAGAGAATGCTTCTGGAACGTGGCCACACAGCCCAGAAAACACACAACAACCCAAATCTCCTTTGAATAAACCATGCCAAGGAAACTGTGATAGGGTCACAGTATATCAGAGACAACTCAACATATAACAACAAACAAGATAAATCATTGTGATTCTCAACTGAATTAAATCTATGCTTCTCTCCAAACATCTATATAAATAAAAATGTAATGTTCGTATGTGGGATTCAAAACCCACTAGGCGAATTGACACCAAATTTGGACACAAGACACCTCTCAGGCCAATGAGTGACCAGCACTCATAAAAACACTGAAAAACACAGTAGAAGGGACTTAAAAAACAAAAATAACAACAACAAAACAACAACATTACAACGCATGCGCAAAACCACATATATACACAAACACACATATATACACACATATATGCATATACATACACAAAACACATACACAGAAAGGAGGAAGGAAGGAAGGGAGAGAAGGAGGGATGGAAGGAGAGCAGGAAGGAAATAAAGAAGGGTAGAGAAGGAAGGAGGGAGAGAAGAAGGGAAAGAAGGAGGGAAGGAGAGAAAGAAGGAAAGAAAGGTAGAGAAGGAAGGAGGGAGAGAAGAAGGGAAAGAAGGAGGGAAGGAGAGAAGGAAGAAAAAAACGAAGGGTAGAGAAGGAAGGGAGGAGAGAAGGAGGGTGAGAAAGAGGGAAGAAGAGAAGGAAGGAAGGAGAGAAGGAGGGAAAGAAGGAGGGAAGGAGATAAAGAACAGACAGAAGGGTAGAGAAGGAAGGAAGGAGAGAAGGAGGGAGAGAATGAAATAAAAAAGTGAAAGAGGGAAAGAAGGAGAGAAGAAACATAAGAGAGAAAAGAGGGAGGGAGGGAGGGAGGGAAGGAAGGAAGGAGACAAGGCAAGATGGAACCAAAGAGCAAAGGAAGTGAGAAAAGAATCAGGTAGAGAAGGAAGAAAGAAGAAGGGAAAGAAAAAGAGGGAAGGAAGGAAGGAGAGAAAGAAAGGAGAGAAAGAGGGAGGGAAGGTTGGCCACAGCAACGCATGGTGGGTACAGCTAGTACATTCATAAAAATGATAGCTAAGTATATTTCAGTTCACAAAGTTTAGCACCAGGGCTTCTTTTGGGGAGCATCGTAAACCTGGTTTTCAAAATCTCACAGTGTTACTTTCCTAATGACTTCTAAATAAATGACTTCTTTACCTAAATTGCCAAATGTTCCATTAAGCAAATATGCCCAGAATCTTCTGGCTAATCATCTGTCATGAGCAGAAACTCGCAGCTGCTAAAGAGAGAGATCTAATTGCTGTTTCCCCAGCCCTGGCTATTCTATTTACATAATTCTTTTACTGATCTTAGTATAAATAGATATAGATATAAAAAAGCAAGATGATAACATAATGCCTCATTAAATGCATAATTTTTTTAAAAAAATTCTGAACGCAGCTGGTGGTTGATGTGTTTATTTCTAAAATTATGAGTGATCTTTATGAAAATACACATAGAGATGTTCATGTATGTATATTATACCTACATGTAAAATGTGGACATGTGGTATTCAAATTAAGAGCTAAATAAATCAGCTTGTTAAATGAGTAAGAGAGATAAAACATAAGTTTTAGGGGGGGGGGGGGAGGCACACTAATCCATGGGGTTTTCTTTGAATGTGTGCAGTGTTTTTGATTAAAGAGAATGTCAGCTGCAGATAGAATTAAATCCATAGGAATTAGTATGTTTCCCTAAAAAGCATATTAATTGCCTTTCTTTTAACACAGAATTCTAATCACAATGTTGATAATAAACCCTGTTAGTGTTTTCTATGCAAATGTGCTTAAAATATGTATAGATTTATGGATTAGGGGAATAGTTAATTCCCAAATCTGGAAATCTCACATTTTAGTTTCGCATATAACATCAGTGGCTATAAAAACGCTGTTTCCACTTCCTATTTCCTGCCAGTGTGTATTCTCAAGACACCTTCTTCAGGAAAAGTTTGCTGTGCTTTGTGATGTTATTCTGTCGTGGCATTTTATCACTAACATTGACTCCCCGATGTATTTGAGTTCCCTTTCAGAAGCTACAGATACCAGTGACAGCTTGTGGTTTTTATGTCAGCAATGTGTTTTAGAGTGAATTTGAAAGTGGCTGTCCAAGGTGCTGAGCTTATTTGGGGATAGCATTCAATAATTTGGAAAATTGATTTAAAGTCTGAACTAAAAGCTGGAGTGGATTCTCTACCATACTGACTTGGAATATCTACATACAGTCAACCATCCACGTTCACTGAGGCGATTTCTCGTTGTCTGAGTATGCTGGCCCTCCAAGTGTAGGGTCTTGGCGGTGGATACGTAGGTAACTGTGGAGCCCTATTCTTCCACAGTGAGAACATCGGTTTCCAGGTGGAAGGTGGTTCCGTTCAGGGTTGGCTTGATGCACCTTCCTCTTGGCACGTAGCCGGGGGGGGGGGGGGGGCTTGAGGGGCTTCAGCCCCCCCCCCCCCAGAAATTCTCATGGTGGTCCGTGAGAAGGCCTTACTGGTACATTATTTAAACTGTTATGTTTATTCATATCATGATCTGATCACCATGCTCAATATATCCCATATGCATGGGGGTATTGGGGTAATGATACAAAAGGTTTGCTAGGGTAGACCCTCTTTCACTCAGACTCAGCCCCCCCCCCCTACCAAACTCAGCCCCTCCTGAATCAAAATCCTGGCTACTGGCCTGCTTGGCACAATTCTCCTTTCATCCTCCATTTGTGTCTCTTTAAATTCCACAGCACTGATGATCACAGCTGACCTCCAGTAGAGCACTCAACGGCCAGGGTTTCCCAGTTCCTGGTGTCTATACCACTGAGGTTAGGATTACCCCTGTGTAAGTAAAAAAATACAAATAAAGAAATTGCAAAAAAAAAAACTCTACCCAAGAGAACACCTCTCTGTGAATTTCTAAATTTTCCATCATTTCTCTCTATGTTTACCCTCCACTGAAAGCTGACTATAGAATCTCATTGGAGATCCTAGAGTTTCTTAGATCTCTAGGAGATCCTAGAGTTTGTTAGATTTCTAGGTCTTCTAGCATGACCAGGGGAAAATGACCACAGAGTCACACTAGAGGACCTAGAGATTTCTAGAAACATCATTTTAAATGCAATCCATGAGCAATTAAATCAAAAAGTCAAAAGCGCAAATGTGGGGAATGACTGTATTTTCTACAGATCAGCAGTGCACTAAACCCTGAATAGATTATATCAGGGTTCCTCAAATCCTTCAAGCAGAGATCTGGTTCAAGGTCCCTCAGACTATTGGTAGTGCACCCCATCACCACCACCATGGCTGACATATGCACCCCTCCCCCCGCTGTCATACAAAACCTATTACGGTACATGGTTAAGTTTCTGTGGAATCACTACTGGGTGTATGTGTTAAGAGGAAAAGACTAGCCCAGATTAATTGCAAGCCACAGGCTGAGGAATAATGTTCAATCGGTTTGGGCCACTCCCAAAGAGGTATAACTGAGGAGTGTTTGTTTTATGATTTCTGCTTACTGAACGTTTGCTCCTGAGCTTGCTGAATCCTTGCTACTTGGTGTAAGCTCCTGATTTGCAGCCCACTTGACACTGGCATGTTTATCTTCTTTGATTGTCTCCACATCCAAGGAAGGAAAATCGGAAGAGACGTGTTTTCTACTGGAAGAATTGCATGAGTCAAATGCATGGACTATAAGTTAGTGCAATACTTAGAAGAACTGTGGCTGTATCATTGGTTTGTATTGAAGTTGCTGTTTTCTTGAACTCTGCTTATACAAGAGTAAATTTGAGTTATATTTTGAGTTGCTCATCTTTGAATAAACAAAGGAACTAATCTTCCAAACCTGCACACACTCAACAAACTGCAACAAAATCCACTGCCACACAAAAACACCAGCCTCTGCAATTGCATGTGCATGGTGGTAGTAGAGAAGGACAGAAAAACAACCTTGGTGTGCTGGATTTGCCCCATGGGCCGTAATTTGGGAACAAAGTCAGAACAAGCTGTTACAACAAATTACAAGTCAGTCCTTGAAGTAGTGGCACAGGTTGTGGCACAGCTGTTTAGTAGCCAGCTGCATTAAATCACAGCTGACCGAGAGGTCATGAGTTCGAAGCCAGCCCAGGTTGGAGTGAGCTCCCAACCATTAATAGTCTAGCTTGCTGTTGACCCATGCAGCCCAAAAGACAGTTGCATCTGTCAAATGGGAAATTTAGGTACCACTTTATGCAGAGAGACTAATTTACGACACCACAAAACCTTCCAGCATTGTGCATAAAAATGAGGAAGTACTCAATCAAGAACTCAGTGCAACAAAGTGGATGGTGAAGCAGCAGCTCCCCCTGTGGTCAGAATTGAGCATACCCTTATGAAGCCGGAAAGCTGGAATGTTAAATTCTCTCTGTGTCTGTCTACATATGTTGTATGTCTAATGGCATTGAATGTTTGCCATGTATATGTGCATTGCCTCTGCCTCTGCCTCTGCAGGAGTCTACCGTATACCATGCAGCTGTGGACAAGTCTACATAGGGACCACCAAACGCAGCGCCCAGACACGCATCAAGGAACATGAAAGGCACTGCAGACTCCTTCAACCAGAGAAGTCAGCCATAGCAGAGCACCTGATGAACCAGCCTGGACACAGCATATTATTTGAGAACACAGAAATGCTGGACCACACCAACAACCACCATGTCAGACTACACAGAGAAGCCATTGAAATCCACAAGCATGTGGACAATTTCAACAGAAAGGAAGAGACCATGAAAATGAACAAAATCTGGCTACCAGTATTAAAAAACTCTAAAATTATAACAGCTAAACAACAGAGAGGAAAAAACCAGGCACAGATTAACACCTCCCAGCAACAGATTTTCCCAGGCGCAGGCAGGCCTTCAAATGCTAATGAAGGTGATCAGCTGAACATTCACACCTAACTGCAGCAGGGAAGAGCTCCTTGCCCCACCCCAGCCATTCCACAGATATATATAAACCCATTGTCCTAATTCCAACAGACCTCTACCTCTGAGGATGCTTGCCATAGATGCAGGCGAAACGTCAGGAGAAATGCCTCTAGAACATGGCTCTATAGCCCGAAAAAACCCACAAGAACCTAGTGATTCCAGCCATGAAAGCCTTCGACAATACATTGCTTCAGATTTATTTGAATGCCCCCCCCCCCCCCCGCCACCTTGTTAATACATTTGGGATCTTTGTGTGTTCAATAATGCTCCTTTAGGAACAGACCTATTGGCTCAAATGGAATTTCTATCCAAGTGACACTAAAATCATTACATGACGGTAAATTTCAGCAGAATCAGTGGAGATGGAGAACCTTAAATCTCAGAAGCGAGTGAGATGTAAGTTGACAGGGAATGGTACAGGGAACGAGTGAAGAGATATATTACCATAGCAATGCGACAGAACGGTGTTTTAGTATTCTAAGCATCATGAAGTCTCCTATTCACGGCTCTCTCAGCTGAGGAAACATCCTCAAGGCCACAGGGATGCATAATTACGGAGTCAGTGCTTTGCCCTCGCCTTCCACAATGTATGCTGCGTTTTACTAGCTGCTTCTTGCTCATTAGAAGGCAGCTCAGTCCTGCTGGAAGGGATGCTTCTCTCCTTTCCTCTTACACAGTTCCTTCTTAGAAACCCCACAAGACCAAAGCCTGTGGAAGTGTAATTAACTCCAGATGACATGTTTCCTGCTTTTTCTTTGGACTACTGCCCACAACACCAGACCAGCCCCACTCTACGTTCATGAAATAGTGTGCCATAAACAGCACCTATGACCCATGACATAATAATAAGGATTGGCCACAGAGAATTGGTGCCAAGGGAACACAGTGATACTTGACATAGCCTAATTTTTAGCCAAGGCTCATCTGTTTTCAACTCTAATTTCCAGCTGTAGGTGCCGGAACATACATAAGAAGTAATAAAAATGATTTAAAGCATTACAATTAACATACCCTTGAGTCAAACCCACAAGTTTAGGATCAAATGCCGAAAACTGCAGTTATAATCATTTGGACAAATGAGGTAAATATACGAAAAGTCCTAAGAAATCTAGCTTTGGGGATAAGGGAAATATTAGACAATGACAGAAAAATTGTGGATTTTTCTGTTAGGCTGAAATTACCATGTATAATACAACCTATAGATAGTACAAATGTTGACCATTTCTGCTACCTTGGCAGCCACCTCTCCACAAAAGTCAACATTGACACTGAAATACAACACCGCCTGAGCTCTGCAAGTGCAGCATTTTTCTGAATGAAGTGTTTGAGGATTGGTACATCTGTAGTGATACCAAGGTGCTTGTTTATAAAGCTATTGTCCTCCCAACCCTGCTGTACACCTGCGAAACGTGGACTGTCTACAGATGTCACATTCAACTCCTGGAACAATTCCATTAGCACTGCTTCTGAAAAATCCTGCAAATCTCTTGGGAAGACAGGCAAACAAAATCAGTGTGCTGGAAGAAGCAAAGACCACCAGCACTGAAGCGATGCTCTTATGCCATCTACTCCGCTAGACTGGCCATATTGTCCAAATGCCCAATCACTGTCTCCCAATACAGCTACTATACTCCCAACTCAAGAACAGGAAATGTAATGTTGGTGGACAGGAAAAGAGATTTAAAGATGGGCTTAAAGCCAGCCTTAAAAACTATGGCATAGACACTGAGAACTGGGAAGCACTGACCCTTGAGCTCTCCAACTGGAGGTCAGCTGTGACCAGAAGTGCTGCAGAATTTGAAGAGGCATAAATGGAGGGCAAAAGGGAGAAAGGTGCCAAGAGGAAGGCGCATCAAGCCAACCCTGACTGGAACCGCTTTCCACCTGAAAACTGATGTCCTCACTATGGAAGAATATGCGGGCTCAGGAATAGGGCTCCACAGCCACCTACGTATCCACCACCAAGACACTACGCTTGGAGGACAATCATCCTCAGGCTACGAGGGATCGCCTAAGTAAGTAAGTAAGTAAGTAAGTACAGAAAATTAGAAGTGCTTCTGTGACAAGCAAGAAACCATCAATAAATGCAAATTGATTAAATAATTTTTCATCCCACATCAGCTAAACATTTCTTCGGGGTCTTCCATCATAGCAAAAATGAAAGAATGTGATAGTCACATAACAGGACAAGAAATCAAAAGATAATTTATAATTTAGTGAAGCACCAGTACTCTTTGACCAAGAAGGCTGAAGGACTTGTAAAATTACAACTCTTGTGACTCCATAGCATTGAGCCATGGGAGTAAAACTGGTGTCAAACTGCATTCGTTCTAAAGTGTAGAGCACCCTTAACTTAACAAATATCACTGTTATCTGATCACCTCTTTCCATCGTGTGACATGCATACACAGTCGCACACACTGTACTGAAAACTCTGACCTGGACTTTTGGCATCACGTGAAAGTGTAAATATACCATGTTAATATATTAGTCCCCTGAAAAGTCTCGTAGGTCAGCCCAGGTAGCACAGGCAGCAATTAGATTTATTCTTCTCATAAACAAAGGGATTGAGGTTTGGGGTTCTGTCCTTCAAGTTTATTATTCCAGTCTGTGGGAAGTTATGATACACACAGTTCCCACCAGGTTGGTTGTCCAGGATTTTCAGGCCATGAAAGCATTCAAATGTCAATCCGTTCGCCCTCCTCTGGATACCCCCCATTGGGTCAACTTCAAAATGCCCAGCATGCTTCAGCTGGGAAGCCAGTCCTTTAACATACAGGTGTCACACAGGTAGATTTGTACAACTACTCAGAGAACTGACCTCTTTGTGATCTCAGCTACCAAAAGAGAACTTGAATCAACCCTTTCATTCAACCGCATTGCACTCTTCCTCCAAAAGTATCAAAGCTACCTGAACAAAACATACCCATTGTCTTCATTGCACATGAATGAAATAGAGAGAGATTTGGATTTGGTCTTGGGGATCTCCAAATGTTATCGCATTCACAACCCTAGTGTCAGAAAACAAACCAGAAATTGTTCAAATAAATAAAGAACTAAAGAGCTGGGACAAACAACTTACTTTGTTACAGGTTTCTGGGATTTTTGCATTTAACGTCAGTTGTGACACAGACATGAGTAATGCAGTATTAAGCACTAATTATATAGCAATGCAGAAACTTGGATTTAAAGGCAGGCAAAAGAAACTGTAAAGGTTAATTGGCTGTCTTACTATCCTGCCCACTTTTTTGGTTTGATAGAATACGCTTTATAAATGGCTCAAACCCATGGTTTTAATTCATTAAGGGAGTTGCAGAAAGGGAAAGTGCACAATGGCATTTTAAAGCAATTAATGAATTATTCAGTTCTGTCTTATGACTTCATGCAATAATGCACACGAAGCCTCTAAGTGCCCCCTCCCCGCCCCAAATAGCATGAAAGTTTTCAGTGATTAAAGAGTCCTCTTGGCATAAATAGGTCAAAAAAGGAGCACAACTATCGCCATTCTCTGGAGCTTCTTCCTCCATTTACAACATTTTCCTTAATTACAAAATGCCAGCAGAAGGAAACACACTGACTCCTGAAACCCTATATATAAGCCATGCTCAGCATTTGTGGGATTTCCCAGAAGTCGTCATGTTCAGAACTCTACAGTCAGCACCCATGGTGAATTAACAACCGAGGGGTAAATTCTTAAGGAGAAAAAAAAGTGAATTATTTAATATGACTGGAAAAAGAACTAGAAACAATGGACTGCCATCACCTGGGACTGGCAGAAGTTTAGACTTCTCTTTTTCTCCAACTGTTTACAGTAAGATTATCATGTTCATCTTTTTAAATTGGAGCCTTTCAAAACAGATGAACGTGGCAATTTCCACTCTAATCAGTATGTTACTGGATGTTCAATCATTTCTGAAATTAACTTATTCCTTTTTTTCCTCCACGCAGATCAGAGAGATGTTGCATACTGAGAAGTAATTTGCCACAATCAATTCGGGTCATCTTTTCTTCAGTAGCCAGATTGGGGTTCAGCGTGAACTTAATGTAAATTTAGTAGGCAGGCAGAGAAAGACCATGGTCCAACTGGAGGGGGCATTTCACCACCAAAATGCCAAGAAGCCCCCATTTGGTTCATATTCAAAGCACTGGAATTATTGGAATTATGGAACTGGAATTGAACTGCTGAGCTGCTGAACTTGCTGACCAAAAGGTTGGTGGTTCAAATCTGGGTAGCAGCTCCTGCTGTTAGGCCCAGCTTCTGCCAACCTAGCAGTTTGAAAACATGCAAATGTGAGTAGATCAATAGATATCGCTTCCTGTGAATTTTCTCCACAACTTTCCCACGTAATCTCTCTGAATGATGCAGTCTATTTTCGGCTCTGATTTATAAAAAAAAATTACTTTTGTTGATCTCCGTAGCTATAATTAGTTTCTCCTGGGAACCCTCCTTATTACTCAGTTCTTTACTCGATTCCTTATCTGCTGTTGCTACTTCTGACTCCCTTGAATGACCTTGAGGCCCTGCACTTTCTGAGCCAGTTTACTCACAGAGAGAACAAATTTCCCAGTCTTGAGTTTCCCAGACTTGAGGGCCCATCTCTTTGTGTCACAGGAAAACTCACAATCCTCTCTAAATCATCAGTTAAACCATCAGCCTCCAGCTGATCTACAACAGTTAGAGAAAGTGAAGATGTCCCAAATATCAGGCTTAGATCAAGCTGACTTATGAAGAATCAGTGAAAGAAAGAGGCATAGCTCACTTCATGGAATCTGGAGAATCTGACTCAGAAGAGTGATATTGAAATGTTTATGTCTCCAGATGACTCTCTTCCCCACTACAAAAAAATCTGGCTACAAAAAAATCTCAACACCTAGTAAATGACGCCAATAGGGACGTTCAGCAGAATGGTCTCCATCCTCAGCCAGAGTTGAGGAACACTGAAGAGACACTCATGTCATACGTTGAATGTTGCCAGCACAGCAAACAGTGGTGATAAAGCTGGGTATTGAAACATGTGGCATTTCCAAAGTGTCAAATACCACAGCGGATTCTGGTTTTGTGTATGTATGTGTGTGCATTCCAGCTGTTCATTCTCCCTGGCTTTTTGTGTACTTCCCTTTATACATCTATTTGTATCATTGATCTCTGAACTGGATTTTTCTTGGGGTTTGGTTATCATGGCTGCTGTTTTCTTGTAATAATTGCTGAAACAGATGGGTTTTTTTGCAACTGCACTTCCCTTCAACTTCAGTAAACCCCTTGATTAAACTATGTATGACCCAGACTAGTTTGATTTACCCAAAACCGCTTTTCTATACTGGATCTTGCCTCTCCTGGCACTTGGTGCCTATAGGCTTAGGATAGAAAGTTTACCATTCTCCACAGCTTCATCCTCAATTCCTCTGGATGAGTACAGGTGACCCTAGGTTAGAGTAGGTGTCTTTAGGAGAAGGAAGAGATAGGAAAATTCCCTAACATGAACTTAAATTGACATGTCTTAGGATCCAATACTGTGTCTAATCATTTATATTGCCAATTCCCACGTTGTTACAGTAAATTCCAGATGAAAATGTGAAACTGGGAAACCAATTTTCTTCACCCACTGTACCACTTCAGTGCTCATTTATAGGCAAATCACCTTTCACAAACATGTATCAAATAAGCTAGCAACTCATTATCATCTTACTCTCTTTCCATGACAAATTTTGTTTAAGGCAAGATAATTATGGTTCCTATTCTTCTCATTAGTAAGCCTCGACAGACTCTGGCAATTGAATTAATGAGAACAGGTGGCATTTTGTATTCTTGCCCCTCCTTTTCAACCTCCACCCCTTGAATCCTCCTCTATTTGAGAGTGTGTGGATGCCTTCCATTGCTTTATCAAAGGATAATCAGCTGAATTAATAGAGGTTTGTCAGGTGTTATGAGTTGCAAGATCACCTTTATCTTCTGCAGTGACTAGAATTACTTCTACTTTATCAGCAACACATATGTCTTGTCTAGTGTCTTGCAAGGAAATAAATTCTGACACCTTCAATGACACAATTTGTTCTGCTTTTGTAAAAAAAAATCATTTGATGAAGAGGGTCATAGACAGTGAAAGATTATGGCAAATAAGCATGTTAGGCTTCCAAATGTTGTAAGATTGTTGGAGAAAGGTAGCTGCAAAAGGTACAAATGGCACAAATACTTCATTTCACTTCTCATGTGACACATTTACACTACACTAGTGGTTCTCAACCTCCCTAATGCCACGACCCCTTAATACAGTTCCTCATGTTGTGGTGACCCCCAACCATAAATAATTTTCGGTGCTACTTCATAACTGTAATTTTGCTACTGTTATGAATCGTAATGTAAATATCTGAGATGCAGAATGTATTTTCATTCACTGGACCACATTTGGCACAAATACCCAACACGTCCAAATTTGAATACTGGTGGGGTTGGGAGGGATTGCTTTTGTCATTTGGGAGTTGTAGTTGCTGGGATTTATAGTTCACCTACTATCAAAGAGCATTCTGAACTCCACCAAAGATGGAATTGAACCAAACTTGGCGCACAGAACTCCCATGACCAACAGAAAATACTGGAAGGGTTTGGTGAACATTGACCTTGAGTTTTGGAGTTGTAGTTCACTTATATCCAGAAAACACTGTGGACTCAAACAATGATGGATCTGGACCAAACTTGGCACAAGCACCCAATGCACCCAAATATGAACACAGATGGAGTTTAGGAAAAATAGATCTTGACATTTGGAAGTTGTAGTTGTAGTTGCTGGGATTTTTAATTAACCTACAATCAAAGAGCACTCTGAACCCAGATCACAATGGATCTACACTAAACTTGGCACACTACCTACATGGTAGGTAAACTGCAAAATTGAATACTGGTGGGGGTTGGGGGGGCTGTTTTTGAATTCTGGGAGTTCACCGACACCAAAAAGAAAGAGAAGGACAGTTGGGGAGATATTCAGACTTCTTGTCCAAAAGGGTTCCTAAGACCATAAAAATATGTGTTTTCTGATTATTTTTGGTGAACCCTCTGAAACCCCCTTCACAACACACACTCCCAGGGGTCCCAGCCCCCAAGTTGAGAAACACTGCACTACACGATTATAGCACTATGTTTCCATTGTAAACCTTGGTGGTATCCTAGAGTTTTTTTTAGCTAAGAATCCTAAATAAACTGCAACTCCCAGGATTCTGTAAGATGTTGCCATGACAAGTTACAGTGAAATTATGCTGCTATAATTGGATAGTGTGAAAGGGCCTGATGTTGATTTGACTCACTGAAACTGATTCATCTCCTTTGTATTGAAAATTTTGCAAATATGCCAAACACATGAGATACAATCCTCTGCATCCACAATAAAACAGCTACGCCGCAGAATTAGCAACATTTGTAGTTTGACATCATTTGTATTGCCATGGCTCAGTGCTATGCAATCATGGAAGTTGTTGTTTGGTGAGGCACCAGCACTATTTGGCAGAGAAGAATAAACACCTTGATTCCAAAGCATTGAGCCATGACAGTTCAAGTGGCATCACACTGCATTAATTCTAGTATTGATGCATCCTTAGGCTAGATCGAGACCCGAGCTCGAGACCCTGTCATTCAAAGTAGAGAGCACATGGCTAGATAGACCAATGCTTTCTACCCGAAAATCAATGTCCTCACTGTGGAAGAACATGCAGATCTAGAATAGGTCTCTACAGTCATCTATGGATTCACCACCATCTCCTACACTTGGAAAGCAATCATACACGAGTGATCGCTGATTATGAGATAAGACTCTTTTTTTGCATGTTTCCCAGGCAATGTCCCTGACTCAAGTTCAGAGTTCTTCTTGTTTTTTGTCAATTAGGCTTTGCAGCACAAATCTGTATTTTGCGTAGCCTTTAAATTCTACAGTCATGTTCCTTAGATTGTGTTGTTGTTGTTTATTCATTCAGTCGCTTCCGACTCTTTGTGACCTTATGGACCAGCCCACGCCAGAGCTCCCTGTCTGCCGTCATCACCCCTAGCTCCTTCAGAGTCAAGCCAGTCACTTCAAGGATGCCATCCATCCATCTTGCCCTTGGTCTACCCCTATTTCTTTTTCCTTCCATTTTCCCCAGCATCATTGTTTTCTCTAAGCTTTCCTGTCTTCTTTTGATGCGGCCAAAGTACATCATCTTTGCTTCTAATATCCTTCCCTCCAATGAGCAGTCAGGCTTTATTTCCTGAAGTATGGACTGGTTGGATCTTCTTGCGGTACAAAGCACTCTCAGAATTTTCCTCCAACACCAGAGTTTAAAAGCGTCTATTTTCCTTCGCTCAGCCTTCCTTATAGTCCAGCTCTCACATCCATAGGCTACTATAGGGAATACCATTACTTTGACTATGTGGATCTTCGTTGCCAGTGCGATATCTCTACTCTGCACTATCTTATCAAGATTGGTCATTGCTCTCCTCCCAAGAAGTAAATGTCTTCTGATTTCCTGGCTGCAGTCTGCGTCTGCAGTAATCTTTGCACCTAGAAATACAAAGTCTATCACTGCCTCCTTGTTTTCTCCCTCTATTTGCCAGTTATCAATCAGTCTTGTTGCTATAATCTTAGGTTTTTTTTATGTTTAACTGCAACCAACTTTTTCACTTTCTTCTTTCACCTTGGTTAGAAGGCTCCTCAGCTCCTCCTCACTTTCAGCCATCAAAGTGGTATCATCTGCATATCTAAGGTTGTTAATGTTTCTTCCAGCAATTTTAACTCCAGCCTTGGATTTGTCAAGCCCCGCACATTCTAGGATGTGTTCTGCATACAAGTTGAATACGTTGGGTGAAAGTATACAACCCTACCGTACGCCTTTCCCAATCTTGAACCAGTCTGTTGTCTTTAACTTGTATTTTAGCATAATGGTTAATATCAGTAGGTTAAAAGATTCACAGAGATAATAATATGGCCACTTTTCTTTGCCACTGCTAGTGAAGAAAAAGTTTTATCTGAAGGACAAAGGCCAACTGCACAGAAGTTTTAAAATCGTATTTGAATGTGTTATTTTCATTATCTCTGTATTGTTTTAATTGGTTTCTACTTGTTCATCCCTTCGGGATCCCTTGTGGGCTGGGAGGTAATACAGAAATACTTTAAATTAAATAAATAAAGACTCAGATACAGGAGATGGGGCAATGACACACAAAGTGTGTGTTGAAGACTGAGGAGGGTTATGATAATTCACCACACACAAAGAGATTTCGGCACATTGCTGTTGCAGCCAGGAAGCCCAAAGGTGAGATGCTAGCACTTTCATCCAGCCAACCATCCAGTCATCTAAGCAATTACTTGGTTAAAGGAAATGTGTAGATTCTGTAGGACGATAAAGTTGAAACGTGGTTCATTAAAAATTATTCTTTTTCCCCTCCTCCAAGAACTAATCCATATTTTGAAGGAACTGGAAAATAAAGACCAGGAAGAAAGAAAGGAAATGTGAAATTTTTATCATATCATTTCAAGTTTGATTAAGTCACAGGGAAAAAAAAGTAAATGGCATTAGAGTATAAAGGAAGCTAATCTATAAAGGAAGTGGAGAAAAAGGTTAAAGAAGTCAACAGTAATTAAATGGTGATTGAAGCTGAAAGAAAATTGATCTGTGTTAGCTGAAGGCCATTTCTTCCCTTTTGGGATGTTATGCATCGGTGAAGAGGGGAAAGAAAGGTTTCTGCTGTTTTGATATGGAAATATATGTCACATCTTCTTAGCTTATGGCACTGTGACTCAAGGCGGCCATGAATTTCTGGTACACTGCTTCTAGTGTCCCGTGACTGCTTGGGGGTATTGTGTGAAGATGGGTTGCCTGAACAAAGCCCTCCGAGGTCAAAAGTCATGGGAGCTTCAGAGGTTCATATGCTGCTTTATCCCAGGCAAGGAAAAGAAATCATTCTCAACCGGCAGACTGGATGACAGCAAATCATCTATCTATGAGTCCTTGTTAACATTTAGAAAAATCCATAAGAATGGCGGTGTAGTAAACCATAGCACATTACACAGGTGTATCCACAAACAGAAAAAAACAAGATATTAGTTTGATTCTCTACAGCTGAAATGTTTACATGATTGAGTTTAAAAATATCTAAGAAGATACTGTGATTGTGAAGTCTTGGCTCTGCCTTCTCTTCCCCTCTGCTTTAGTTCCCCCTGTTTATAGGCTTTGCCAATAGTGTAGAGACCTTCCTTTGTATTAGTTTTTGGGTGAAGCTTAAAATCCCCCCTCAGACCAGTCTTAGTTGCTCTATTCCATTTCCCAGTATAGCGCTCTCTTGCTGGACTCCTCCCTTTTCTACAGTAACTAGAGGCTTGGGGCATTGTATGGTAATCTTAGGCCAAATCAGGACATCCCCTGGGCAAAATCCTTGCAGACGGCCAATTCTCTCACACCAGAAGCAACTTGCAGTTTCTCAAGTTGCACCTGACACAAAAAAAACCATGCTATACCCAAATTTGAATATTCGTAGGGTTGGGAGAGGGTTGATTTTGTAATTTGGGTTTTGTAGTTGCTGGGATTTATAATTCACCTGCAATCAAAGAGCATTCTGAACTTCACCAGCAATGGAATTCAACCAAACTTGGCACAAAGAACTCCCATGACCAACAGAAAGGGGTTTGGTACACATTGACTTTGCATTCTGGAATGGTAGTTCACGTACATCCAGAGAGTACTGTGGACTCAAACAATGACAGATCTGGATCAAACTTGGCACAAATACTCAATATGCCCAAATGTGAACACTGGTGGAGTTTAGCGGAAAATCGACCTTGACATTTGGGAGTTGTAGCTCTAGGATTTATAGTTCACCTACAATCAAAGAGCATTCTGAACCCCATCAATGATAGAATTGGGCCAAACTTCCCACACAGAACCCCCTGCCTTGAAAGGACTCGCTGGTGTGAGCCTCCCTCCAGCCTTATACGCTGTCTCTCCCACAAATGTACACCATACTGCCATGTGCCGAGCATGCCTGCTCTCCCCTCCCCACTTGGAGTCTCAGAAACAGCCCTCCCCTTGGGTGAGAGGCCAGCCAATCACAGCACAGGAGGGCTTTTGGTGGGAGGATTTGCCATCAGTTTCCAAAAAGGAAGAGACGGACAAGCAGAGAGATCTTCAGTCTTCTCTGCCAAAGGGGTTCCTAAGTCCACCAGAAATATATGTTTTCTGATGGTATTTTGTGACCCCTCTTAAACCCCCTCACGACCCCCCAGGAGTCCTGACCCCCAGGTTGAAAAACGCTGTGTTAGATGAAGTCCCCAATCCTTTCTAATCTAGAATTCCCCAAACTGTGACCCCATGGACAATGATTCCACTTCATTGCTATACATCCAAAATTTATGCAGCCTTCAAGAAGGTATTAATGCCATTTAATAAGCAATTTAACTTTTTTTTTTTGTTTAATGGAATGGGAGTGCAAAAGGATTAATTGTCCAAATGGCTCTTCCACATAAATGTCATTCTAGTCAAAGCAGCCAAGTGTCAGAAGGCAATAATAACAGAAATTTAGTGCCATATAAATTGCAGAACAGAATACATTTCCCACTAGATTTGATGGGGGGAAGAGTTGTCATGCTTTATTTGTTATTCAACCTAATTCTCCACAGAGGGAGGAATTAATGTATTTTTAAACATAAATGTTATTAATTGTAAGTATCTACAGCTCTTTCTAGTGACAAAGAGCTCATAAAAACTGTAGCTAAGAACATTTAGTAGCAGTCTGTTATTCTTTAAGTAGTGCAAATCACTTGATTTTCCCCTGGTTTTGATTTCTTCTGAATTTGAACAGCTTGGTGTAAGTCCTCCCATATATTAGTTATAAAAAAAACCTGCACAACAATATTTAAGCTTGCTTTTGGACCCATTTACTGAGCTTTCCCACAAGTTTGGAAGGCATACTGACTTTGTTCCCTTCTAGTCAATCAGATATATTGCTATCTGTTCCACAATTTCTATTCAATTAATTAGGGCCAACATGAGTTTTCCTTGTGGACTCTATTGTAATAAGTACTTATAGTTCTTAATGGATTGTGTCCCTTGTCATTAATTGTCTCATATAGTAGTGGTCCATGAGTTTATGGTAGTGGTGGCAAAGTGTCTTTATGGACAATCTTCCTTAATTTTAGCCCATATATTATATACCAATACCTCTGAGGATGCTTGCCATAGATGCAGGCGAAACGTCCGGAGAAATGCCTCTAGAACATGGCCCTATAGCCCGAAAAAACCCACAAGAACCTAGTGATTCCAGCCATGAAAACCTTCGACAATACATTATACCAATATAGTTTATTTGAAGACCAACATCCAGGAAGAAATTGCCAACATAATGCCTGCTATGCTGGCAAGAGTCATGACAAACGCCAGAAATCGGTTTACTCGATGTATGGAGAATGGGGACGTCACCTACCTAATTTGATCTTCAAAACTACGTAAAACAAAACTTTAGGTATGCACCAACATTATGAAAAAAATTCTGATTCATACAATGGGTTTTATTAAGTTTTGAAAAAAGGAAGTTATGCTGCCTCACCCTGTAGCTAGTGCACATTCCACTAAATATGCCATGTCATGCTCTATATTTGAAACCGTGAATTTTGTCGAAAATGCAACAGCAACAAATGTATGTCAACAATTCATAATGGACTTAATTTGATCCTATCTAGGGGTAGTATTATCCTGGCTGAGATAATTTCTCTTAGGGAAAGCTACCATAAAATAAAGCAGAGCATCCAAAAATCAACAGGATACCAAAGTTGAGCATCAGCTTATTAGCGAGCAGAGTGTGAAGTGCCGTGTGAAGTGGCTGTAAAGAATTTAGAGCTTCATTAGGCAAAGATACAGAGCCCAATATTAAAAATCACAAAAGCTTTATTTACGATAATAATAATAAGACATAACTGCATTTCTTAATAATCAAGAACTGGGTCTGAGCTGCTCTAACACCCATCTCTTCTAAGGTTTCAAAGAGAGGTGGGAAACACCAATCACTACATCTCTCTGACACACAAGCAGAGAGAGATCTCAAAGCACACAGCACATGCTCAGATGTAAGAAACAAAAGTCAGGATTAATATGTAAAAGAAAACAATCCTCATGGTGGTGGGAACTATAAATGTTGTGTATGTATTAAAATAAACATATATAATTAAAAATAATAATAATAACAGAGGGCACAACAACAAAAAAGTCAGATTTTTAAAAGGCTTGCAGCAGAAAAGTATCCATTTTAAACAACGCATCAGAATGAGAAATTAGATACATTCCAACTGTCAGGAGACATGGGAGAAGATTAAATTAATAATAATAATAAACATTTATTACGGTCAATGACCAGCATCAAAAGGTACAAGTGACAGGGTGTGCGAGTGTCAGAGTACACACACATGTACAAGCACATGTACAGAAGTATACAAGCATCAGGTTACACACACATCTGGGTATCAGGAAACAATGTTAAAACAGAGTTTAAAACCCAATATTGAATAAAGTAATTAAAATGGCGTTAAACATTTAAATACTAAAATATCAATGGTAAAATATATGTTAAAACTTTCTAAGTCTGTGTCAGCATCTTGGGGCAAAGATTAAATTAAACTAACTGATGCTGGTTGAGGACTTGAGACTTGGGCAGTTTGGGGTTGAATTCCAACAATTTCCTCTTCCACTCTGATGCCTATTACACTATTCAACAGACTTTTTTCCACCATTGGTTTCTTGCACCCAAATCATTCCATCTCACCTTACCTTTGAACTACTTTTAAACTTTTCAGTTGGCTAAAATGTTACTGTACATGAATATTCCCAACTATTCATTGATGTACTTCCTACAAAGATGAGAGAATCCCAAGCTAATGTTGAAGTAACACTGGAAGTGTAGTTTGGGAGGTTAAATATTGCACTGCCCTGAACACCAGTGTTTGCTAACAGAGTAGAACTAGCAACCATAAGAACAAAGAAATGGAATGGAATGAAATAGCTTATGGTTGTTAATCCTTCACATGAAAGGGTTACAATAACCTACCCAACGTCTGCACAGTTGTGTTATGCCGGTGCAGCCCTCTATCATCAATGCTTCATTCTAACATAAAAATATTAACAAAAAGGAACACTGAGTGTGTTACTCTCCATGTTACATCCAGAAAATACTCTCCTACATTAAGTGCCTGTTAGAAGCCAATTGGGATCTGAAGAAATGCTTCATTCTTGAAAGGATTCTTTTCATTCACAGTGGAACACTCTTGAATTTTATAGATCACCAAAAGGGGAAAATATTATTTTGGTTTCGTGCCCCCCTCTTTTTTTGTTAATAGTTGGTGAAAACCGCCTACGGAAAATGTGTCCCTAATCCTATTAGCTGACTTAATATAGAATTATTAAAAGCCTTGATACACAGGATTTAACACAATCTTTCTAGCAGGGTGTGATGTAATCTATTTTTGTTCCTCAGCTAGCAGATGGCTTACCTTTAAGTAATTTCCAATATGTTAGGAGATCAAAAGCCATCCTCTCGCCACCAAGGCAGTAATCGTTCCTCTCTGCTGGGGGTTGCTTGGTACTGTGGTGGGGATATGCAAAGGCTGCTGGCATTTCCAAACATAGAAGGCCGACATTTCTTCTGACTTTGAAGTTAATAATCCTTCAGAAGTTGAAAAACTGTGGGGTTTTCAAAACGTTTTTAATGTTCTATATGCCATGCACTAAAGTAAATATCTGCAAGTAATCACTGAAGGCTGGCACATGGAAATATTTTACTATACCAACTAAACACTGTATCCTGATGTGCCCTGTGATGGCGCTAATTGTGTTTCTATTACTGTTGTTGTACTGATGCTGCTGTTAGCTGATGTTATGAAAGGAGGAGAACTTCATCATGTTATGCATAGTAGAATTTAGGCATAAAATTGTCTTCATTACAGTTATGACTGTCTAAATAGGAAAATTCAAAATTCTATTTTGATACATTTTAGTTCAGTGGTTCCCAACCTTCCTAATGCCGCAACCCTTTAATACAGTTCCTCATGTTGTGGTGACCCCCAACCATAAAATTATTTTTGTTGCTACTTCATAAGTGTAATTTTGCTACTATTATGAATCATAATGTAAATATCTGATATGCAGGATGAATTTTCATTCACTGGACCAAATTTGGCACTAATACCTGATACATCCAAATTTGAATACTGGTGGGGCTGTGGGGGATTGATTTTGTCATTTGAGAGTTGTAGTTGCTGGGATTTATAGTTCACCCACAATCAAAGAGCATTCCGAACTTCACCAACAATGGAATTGAATCAAACTTGGCACACAGAACTCCCGTGACCAACAAAAAAATACTGGAAGAGTTTGGTGGGCACTGATCTTGAGTTTTGGAGTAGTAGTTCACCTACATCCAGAGAGCACTGTGGGCTCAAAGAACAATGGATCTGGACCAAACATAGCATGAATACGCAATATGACCAAGTGTGAACACTGGTGGAGTTTGGGGAAAACAGACCTTGACATTTGGAAGTTGTAATTGCTGGGATTTATAGTTCACCTAAAATCAGAGCATTCTGAAACCCACCAATGATAGAATTGGGCCAAACTTCCCACACAGCAACCCCATGACCAACAGAAAGTACCGTGTTTCCTGATGGTCTTTGGTGAACCCTCTGACACCCCCCTCGCAACCCCCCCCCCAAGGGGTCCCGACCCCCAGGTTGAGAAACACTGCTTTGTGTGTATACGCCTTCAAATCACCTGTTGATTGATGGTGATCCCCTGTATTTCATAGGTTTTTCTTAGGCAAGGAATACATGGAAGTTGTTTTGCCAGTTCCTTCTTCTGAAATATAGCTGGCAGCACTATATTAATTGGTGGTCTTACATCCTATTTGGTGTGCAATAAAAGTATAACCAGGGCTTCTTATACGTTTATAGCACACCAAAGACTGAAGCATAACTTGCATGATTTTTAGATCTGATCCTCTAAAAATAGACAGTGGAGATGATCTAAGAAAGTGAAATCACATATTATGCCTTAGATTCCCAGGCATTATTAAATTGATTTGACAAGTTAGCATTGAATGCAAGCAATAGTATTAGGACATTCCTCCAGTGTGCATCTACTACAGTGTAGAATCAATGTAGTTTGACACTGTTATAATTGCATAGATCATTGCTATGGAATCATCAGATTAGTAGTTTGGCAAGGAACCAGAACTCTTTGTCAGAGAAGGCTAAAGACCTTGTAAAACTACAACTCTCATGATTCCATAGCATTGCATGGAATTAAGACGGTGTCAAATTGCATTAATTATACAATTTAGATCAGGCATCCTCAAACTGCAGCCTTCCAGCTGTTTGGGCCTTCAACTCTCAGAATTCCTGACAATTGAAAAAGCTTGTTAGGGCTTCTGGGAGTTGGAGGCCCAAACAGCTGGAGGTCTGCAGTTTGAGGATGCCTGGTTTAGATGCACCCAAAGTTCTTTGAAGCACCTTATCTCCCTTTTGACTTTACCATACACCCCACAGGAGCCATCACATGGCGTAAGGGCACTTTCCATAAGGCTCTGTTTCCACAGCACATGAAAATCAAGCCCATACTGGGGAAAAATGGGGGGAAACAGCGAAAGATGGGGAAGGGTCATGGGGGTCTTGCCATCCCAAAAAACAGACCTCGACGTTAGGGAACCAACTAAGACAGTTCTCTCCACTTTTCCCTGCTTTCCCCCCACTCATGGAATGTTCTTTATAAGCCCATGAGAGTTCTACAACTCTGGAAAGACCCCGGTCTCTGTCATCAACTTCCCAGATTCACTTGATAGGTAAAACAGTTGGGAACTTGCTCCAAGTTCCAAATTTGGAGCGAGTTCTCATCCTTGCTATTCTTTTGGCAATTCTTTTTCCTTGCTTCTTGCCAGGGGGTTGGACTGGATGGCCGACAAGATCTTTTCCAACTTTATGATTCAATTATTCTACGATTCTACATTAAATTTTTCTTATGCTACCAGTATTAGAAACTGACTGGAGCGGAATTATAATGCTGCAGAGTGAAGCATTTCTTTTAAAAGCTGGACATATATTTTCAGTTGTAAGACACCAGTGACTGTGAGATGCATCCTCATTTCAGCACCACCACCAACAAGAAATACATAAGATACCTGCGATTCTCACTCCATTTTAGAGATGTTTATTTAGGGGGAATGTATGTCTTAAAACTAAAGAAATACAATACTTATCTCTGGATGTGTATATTTCACTGATATGTGTGTGTTGTGTGTGTGTTTCCAACGTCCCTTATGCAGAATTGTGAAATCTAAAATGCTCTAAAATAATTCTCATGGATGGAAGAGAAAGACCTTTGCTTTCTTACTATTCAATGTAAACAAACTTTGTTTTATGTACAAATATATTTAAAATATTGCATACAAAATTACCTCTAAGTTATGGGTATAAAGTGTATAGGAAACAAACGAATGTCATCTGTAGACTTGGGTCCCATCTTCAGATATCTCCAAGGTATCTTATTATGTAACTAAAGGTAAAGGTTTCCCCTGACATTTAGTCTAGTCGTGTCCAACTCTGGGTGGTGGTGCTCCTCTCCGTTTCTAAGCCGAAAAGTCAGCGTTGTCCGTAGACACCTCCAAGGTCATGTGGCCATGACTGCATGGAGCACCGTTACCTTCCCATCTGTACAGTAACTATTTATCTACTCACATTTGCATGTTTTTGAACTGCTATGTTGGCAGAAGCTGGCCTAACAGCAGGAGCTCACTCTGCTCCCTGGATTCAAACTGCCAACCTTTCAGGCAGCAAGTTCAGCAGCTCAGTGGTTTAACCCACTAAGCCACCAGGGGCCCCTATTATGTACTTACATGTAAATACAGCTATCCAAAATAATTTTGTCCCAGTATTTCAAATAAGTTGACTCAAATTATTTATTTATTTATTTATTAAAAACTTTTATATCCTGATCTCCTCACCTCCGTAGAGGGACTCAGACCAGCTGACAGCAAGGATTCAATGCTACTAAAACAAGTTGTGGGTATGAAAGCAAGCATGGTGTTGAGTGTCGAAGGAGATCAGGGTTTAAATCCATGCTTAGCCATGGAAACTCACTGGGAAGTTACAAGGTTAAACTCCCTCTGAACAAATTCTGCCAAGAAAATGCTGTGATAGATTTGCTTTAGGGTCGTCATAAGCCAGAAATGACTTGAAGACATACAGCAACAAAAAGAGTGAGAGCAAGAGAAAAATCTATATATATATATATTAGTGTAGGGTGAAAGACAGAATAAAGACATACAATAATAATAACAGAAATGCAGAAAGTTTTGTGACAGCTGGAACCTAAAAATAAATTATTATCACCATCAACTGCAGCAGCCATATCAGCTTCTTTAGCTCTAGGAACTCAAGATGTTTTAAAGGTTTCGATGACTACAACAGATTTAAAAGCATTGGGGAAGTTAACATTAAAATAGAATGATCTGGAAATAAGGTTAGAGCATAGTATCCTTATCAAGGAATGCAGATGATGTGATTTGAAATCTTTAAGCGAGGAAGAGATGCTTGAAAATGGGTCTTTGCATACAATGTGGCAGTCTTGGACAATACTGAACTTATACACAACTCATCCGTCCCATCCAACGATGCTTGGACTTGTCAGAATGAATATGAGATGAATCCTGTGTGTCAGTATATATAGAAAAAAGCATAGCACAGCAGTGACTGCACAGCACTTTCTGTATTCCTACTGTGTACAAGGCAAAGATTTTTCAGTTCATACATCATTTACAACTTGCTACAGGGATTCCACAAAGCCTGTACATACCCTTTACACAAAGAAAAGAAAAGAAAGATTCCGGAAAGAAAAGATTCTGGAAGCATGTCTGCTGAATAGGCAGTGAGTGTCAGGAGGTGCTAATGAAACACAACACTTGCCAAGAAGCAAAATAAATCAGGAAACAACGGTGGCATTTCCACATGCTATGACATGTCCAGAAGACTTCAGCTGAAATTACGGAGGATAAAAAAATATTCTTTCACCAATCAGTGTTGTCATTAACTAGAAGAAGATAGATGCTTTTCCCACCACATGCTACCTAACTTTCACATGTAAACAAGAATCTGTTTGTGGGTTGACATATTCCATTCTGATTGTTATTTGGAAGATCCATGGCTACGCATCTTATAAAATACATTTGATAAAAAGTGCCATAATAAATTGTAGCAAGTCCTTGGTGGTATGGGAATACCAAGTCACCTTGTCTGTCTCCTGAGGAATCTGTATAACGAACAAGTAGCAACAGTCAGAACAGACCACAGAACAACCAACTGGTTCAAGATTGGGAAAGGAGTACAGCAGGGTACCCCCGACCTATTCAACTTGTATGCAGAACACATCATGTTACATGCGAGGCTAGACAAATCCAATACTGGAGTTTAAATTGTTGGAAGAAACATTAACAACTTTAGATATGCAGATGATACCACTTTGATGGCCAAAGTGAGAAGGAGTTGAGGAGCCTTCTAACCAAGGTGAAACAAGAAAGTACAAAAGCTGGGTTGCAGTTAAACATAAAAAACCGCAAGATTATGGCAACCAGACTGATTGATAACTGGCAATAGAGGGAAAAAACATAGAGGCAGTGACCCTGCGATTAGAGACAGGTCTCATGGGAGTGGAGGCGAGAGTGTGGACAGCCACCCTCAATTATTGGCTGCATCTGTCTTTCTCACCATGTGGCCTCGCTCCATTAACTCTGAGAGATGAATTTCAGTCTACATGGAATAAGGCAGTGGCAATCAAAATCGCTACTCTAGGCTTCTCTCAAGGACAACTGCTAGGTATGGGATGGGACCAAGCCAAGGCTCTTATTAGACAACGGATCCTGGATATAGAGCGACAATCAGACTTAGCCTGCGCTCCAGCATTCACCATTAGCGAAGATAGCAGATATCTCATCGCTCCCATGCCTTACTTAGCTAACCTGGAGGTGCCTAAACACCGAAGAGCTTTCACTTTGGCAAGATGCCATGCCCTTCCATCGGCAGTACTGGAGGGGAGGTACAAGAAGACCCCTGCCCAGGAGAGACTATGCCCGTGTGAGTCTGGCTACACCGAAACAACTGAACATGTGCTCCTCCAATGTGTGTTCTATAGAGACATTAGAGCTAATTTCATCACTCCTTGGCTTTTAAAACATCCAGGGCGCACTGAAAGATATTACACCTCCCTGCTGCTCTCGGACTCTTGCTCTGCGACAACCTACAGTGTTGCCAAGTTCTGTGCAGCAGCAATCAACATTAGACGGCTGATGACAGACTCCACCAGGCAACTTCCTGCCGGGAATATAGCTAGAATGATTTGCAATAACTGAAACTCTGTAAATGCTCCCCTCTCATCCCTTTTATAGCTTCCCAGTCGGCTGATATTTGTTATTAGCCGCCCCCTATTTTAGATACATACATGCACTTTAAACTCTAAGTTTAGTCTGTTTTATCTTTTTAATTTGTCTCTTTTATAACATGTTTTTAATCTGCTTTTATCTTTTTAATTTGTCTCTTTTATAACATGTTTTTAATCTGCTTTTAATCTGCTTTTATACCTGATCTACTTGGGAACTGCGATTCCCTTCCTTGGGCACCGATGCCCCATTCTGTACTGTGCTGGTCAAAGACCGTAATAAATCATTGAATTGAATTGAATACTCTCCCTCTGCCCTCATAGAGGCAGTGATAGACTTTGTATTTCTAGGTGCAAAGGTTACTGCAGACGCAGACTGCAGCAACGAAATTAGAAGAAAATTACCAATCTTGATAAAATAGTGAAGAGTAGAGACATCATACTGGCAATGAAGATCCGAATAGTTAAAACAATGGTATTCCCCATAGTAACCTATGGATGCGAGAGCTGGACCATAAGGAAGGCTGAGTGAAGGAAGATAGATGCTTTTGAACTGTAGTGTGGAGGAAAATTTTGACAGCGCCTTGGATCGCAAGAAGACCAAACCAGTCCATACTCCAGGAAATAAAGCCTGACTGCTCACTGGAGGGAAGGATATTAGAGGCAAAGATGAAGTACTTTGGCCACATAATGAGAAGACAGGAAAGCTTGGAGGAGATAATGATGCTGGGGAACATGGAAAAAAATAGAAAGAGGGGAAGACTAAGGGCAAGATGGATGGATGGTATCCTTTAAGTGACTGGCTTGACTTTGAAGGAACTGGGGGTGGCCTCGGCCCACAGGGAGCTCTGGCATGAGCTGGTCCATGAGGTCACAAAGAGTCGGAAGCAACTGAACGAATAAACAATATCAAAGGACAAAAATCCATTGAGAGAAGGGATGTTTGACATCTCAGAATACAGTATTACCCATCTATTCACAGATGATTCCCCCATGTTGTGCTTTTGAAATAAACCTTTTGTGTCCTGATTTTCAGTGGAGCCCCTGATCCATTTTTGGGAGCCTCCCAAAAATAGGAGGGCTCTGGGGTTCTGAAAGATCCGTTTTCTATCAGCCTATTATGGGGGGTGGTTTCCCTCAGGTTCCCCTTCCTGTCATTTTAGGCATTTAAACTATTTTACTCTAGAGGAGAGGTGGTCAGCTGCAGGCAGGTGTGTGCTTTAGGGAAGCTTCTTAACTATTTCTTACTCCAGAGGAGACTCGGCTGCAGGCAGGCGCATGCGCTTTCTGGGCCTGCATGCCACACACACTTTCCGAGACAAGTTCTCCAGAGGAGGTGCTCAACTGCCACATGCACTTTCCAAGGCAAGAGGCAAGTTGCCATTCTTACTCTAGAGGAGGTGTTCAGCTACAGGCAGGTGCGTGAGCTTTATGGGTCTGCATGTCACACACACACACTCTTTCAAAGGCGAGGAGGCTGCTCACAAAAAGCAGGCAAGGAACCAGGGTTGGCTCCCACTTGCTTTCATGTTGAGCTGATTTTCATACTGGGAGGGGGCTTCCTGTTATGTGCTCCTGAAGATAACAAAAGTAATGAAAGAATGGATGGAACTAAGGAAAACAATTCTGCACACAACCCCAATGAATCCTTGAAACATTGGATAATAATGAACTCTATATGTTGTCAGTACTTGTTCTGGAAGCATAACATAGAATCACACTGCAGAACCTAAGTCTTTATTGCACAAAAATCGCATTGAAGTCCCTATCACATGTCACCATGCAGGTCTTCCAACAATAAATTCATCCCCTGCTATTGATGAGAAACCTTGTGGTTTCTTCCAGTTCTATGATACTGTGATTCTATGCAGGAGTCAAAATAATAAATTATGCCATATATTTTATGTGGCTTATCAATGAAGAATTAAGACAGCACTAGGGCTACATTTTTAGCTACGTTCTTCCAATATTTTGTTAATAGAATATCAGCTTCATTCTAGAAGGTTGATCAAGATATTTACTTTTGTTCCATTCATAAAAGAACAGGATTTACTCTTGACAACTCAATCAGATGCTTTAGAGCTCATTGGGAAGTAAAATTGAAAGTTCTAGCAAGGCTCTAAGCTGCCGTGTATGGCTGGTGTTTTACTTTCAGTCTGAGAAGTTACCCAGGTTTTACAGCTATTTGCTGAACTATTCAAAAACATTTCAAAGGGAAATATACATCTTAAGAGTGGAATATTGATTTACAGTGGGAGATATGGCTTATTATTTGGAACATGAGCATAAGTAACGTTTTTTTAAAAAAGGTTGTAGGGTATCAAAACACAATTGGCCATGCTCCTTCTGTTTTTAATAAAACATTTGGGTAACTGAATCAAATGACTACCATAATATTTTTTCTGGGCATTACTTCTTAAACACTACCTCATTCACACACACTCCCTCCCACCTTCAGTGCATTGCAAATTCCTATTAATGGAGAGTCGGAGATTAAAGATGCAAGAAAGTTAAGAAATAATGCAATCCAGGTTCAAATATGCCATGTTCAAAATGCCTTCTTGGTTTAAACAGGACTTCTAAAGGTTGGCCAGTGAACAACCTTACTGTAAAACAGAAGAATCTTTGCTAACTGAGCTCATTAGATCATACTACAATTGTTAACTGGAGACAGATATGACATACAGCAGGTCCTCAGAGTGGGATCTCAGGGAGAAGCCTGACATTTTTGGTGGATCTGAAGGCAGAATTCACTGCCTATCCACAAAGGACTTATCAGACACAATCTTCTCTGTGTCTTCTCTTCACTTCTCCACATTGCCAGAATGGAGTCCCACAGAGCCCATCACATGACACAGGACAACTTCCAGCAGGACTATGTGGAGCTCTGTTTTGGCAATGTGGAGAAATGGAATCCAGAGTGCCTTGAAGAAGAGGAAGAGGAAAGGGGGAAAGGATAGGAGGTCATCTCAGAAGACAGGGAAAGGCAGTAGGGAAAGAAGGAGAACAGTTCCCTTCACTTTTCCCCTCTTTCTCCCTCTTTCTCCCACTTTCCACCTGCCCATCCGATGAGGTCCTTGGATGTGAGGTTGGACAAAAAAAGTGGATGGCAAACAAGATGGTCTCATCCTAATTTTATTGATAGTTGGGTACATAGCCTCAACAGTTGTTTGTTTAATTATTTTCCATATTGCTGGGTAAACTGAGATCATAGAATCATAGAGTTGAAAGAAACCTAATGGGCCATCCAGCCCAACCCCCTGCCAAGAAGCAGGAAAATTGCATTCAAAGCACCCCCAACAGATGGCCCTCCAGCCTCTGTTTAAAAGCCTCCAAAGAAGGAGCCTCCACCACAGTCCAGGGCAGAGAGTTCCACTGCTGAACAGCTCTCACAGTCAGGAAGTTCTTCCTAATGTTCAGATGGAACCTCCTTTCTTGTAGTTTGAACCCATTGTTCCACGTCCTAGTCTCTACGGCAGCAGAAAACAAGAGCCAGGTAACTATAAAGTGTATCCCACCGTGGGCTTGAAGAATATCAGTCAGGATTACATAAATAGAGATATTGTCAGCATCTAATATATTTATTTATTATTTATTTACTTTATTTATATACCGCTTTTCTCAGCCCTCAGGCGACTCAAAGCAGTGAACAACATCAATACAAAACATCACAAGACAAGTATAGGGCAACTAAAAACAATTGTAACATAAATCATTAAACATCAGTATAACAATCATTAGTGCCTCAACTGTAAAATCAGAATCCAGTCTCATCATCCATTATTCCGTATTCCTATGTTCAATTACACTGTTTAATTGAACAGCCAGGTCTTCACTTTCCTCTGAAACGCCAGCTGGGAGGGGGCCGATCTGATATCTGCAGGCAGAGCTTTCCACAGCCGAGGGGCCACCACTGAGAAGGCCCTGTCTCTCGTCCCCGCCAAGTGAGCCTTTATACTAGTGTTTTTCAAACACTGTTCCTCCAGGTGTTTTAGACTTCAGCTCCCAGAAATCCCAGCCAGTTTACCAGCTGTTAAGAATTTTAGCATCTGAAGTTCAAGACTAAAAAAAAGTTATGACAATGCTATGGAAAACAGACTATGGACAGGCTTCGGATTAAGTTGTTGATTGTAGAACTTGGACTTGACATGCCGACTAATTCAATTTGTACTATTTTAAATGGTTTAATTCTAATTTTAATGTTTTACTTATTATGTAACAGTTGTTTTATCTGTTGTATATGTGGGGCATTGAATTGTTGCCGTCTGTAAGCTGCCCTGACAGACAGGGTAAAGAAGGTACAAATATTTGAAATAAATAAATAAAATAAATAAGACATCTGGAGGAACAGAGTGTGAGGAACACTGCTATATACAGTAGCTAGCAGACAGTATATCACTTGTTATGTTACAAGTAGTGTAGATCCCTTATGTGTTCTATGTCTATATCAACAAACCAACACTAAATAGTAAATTGGCTAAATTAATTTTGCTAGATACTTAGACATAGGGCAGGATATAAATATTTTAATTAACTACAGTCATTTTAGTACAAACCAAATTGCTTATTAGTCATCTCTAGTACAGACTTCATTGATCAACAAGGTATCCAGCCTCGCTCATCCATATACAATCTCTTTCTTGCCCACATGCCCAACACATACTGCTCACAGTAGAACTTCTCCACAAGCCATTGATGAATCCTAGTGACCAATTAGGGTCTCGTTGTACAAGAGCTCCCATTGATGTTCAGTCTGTGAGATGGAAGACCACTGCCAGAGTTAATTCATGGGAGTTCAGTATAGGAGAAGTCCTTCATCAGTTACGACAGCAGGTGCAGCCACAGCGCTTATACGTCTCACCTTTCCTTTTCCTGAGTAAAGAAGCAGCATGAAAAAGATAAATTGGGCTTTTTTTCCATAGGCAAGTAACAGCATGATAACAGATCTATGTGATTTTGTGCTGCCATTTCCTCTGCCTACTACTATCAGGTTTTGCTAATTGGCGATCTTTATGCATGGTTAATCATTGAGAGCTCTGGGAACAGCTGGCAATATCTACCTGGAATCAAACTGCAGGATAGTCCTGATTTAGGAGTTCATCTTCGCTTCCAGATTTTGCCCTCCTCCATCTCCCTAACAAAAGCTCAGGTGGGGCCTGAACAATATATTTTACATGCAATATCTTTTTAAAAGAATATCTGCATATAGAAGATCTATAAACTATAAATCAAGGATCCAATTGTGCTTTATAATATATATTTTAATTTTTAAAATAATTTTACACACACAAACCCACTAGAATTGAGTTCTATTATTGCCATATTTAATGTAAGCTGAGAATCCTTTATCCAGAATTCCAAAATTGTCTATATATTGGGGACGGGGAGACGAGATGACTGAGATAGTGAAACCTTTGTGTTCTGATAGTTCAGTGTTTACAAATTGTTTCATTCACAATTATTAACAATATTGTGTATAAAATTGCCTTCAGGCTGTGCGTAAAGTATGTATTAATTTTGTTTTTTAGGACTTGGCTCCCATCTCTAAGATATCTCATTGTGTATATGCAAATATTCCAAAGCCTAAGAAAATCCATAATCCAAAATACTTCTCATCCCAAGCATTTTAGATAAAATAGCCTCTTCTTTTTTGCAAAAATTCCAAACTGCCCCCAATGGCACAGAGGGTTAAACTGCTGAGCTGCTGAACTTGCTGAACTTGCTGACCGTAAAGGTCAGTGGTTCGAATCTGGGGAGTGGTGAGTTCCCGGTGTTAGCCCCAGCTTCTGCCAACCTAACAATGCAAATGTAAGTAGATTAATAGGTACCGCTCTGGTGGGAAGGTAATGACAGTCTATGCAGTCATGCTGGCCCCTGATCTTGGAGGCATCTACGGACAATGCCGGCTCTTCGGCTTAGAAATGAAGATGAGCACCAACCCCTAGAGTCTGACATGACTAGACTTAATGTCAAGGGGAAACCTTTACTATACATGTATACATGGTGACTTTGGCCATCATGACCAGTCTATTTGACTAGCAGCAGTTCACTAGGACTCCACCTACACTACCGGTGTAGACGCATATAATGTGGTTTAGCTGCATTGAACTGCATTATATGAGTCTATACTGACCATATCAGTTTCAAACTGTATTATATGGCAGTGTAGATGGGACCTAGGTCACAGGAAAAGGTCTTTTGCATAATTGACTACTGTATATTGCTTCTTGACCTTTTGGCTAAGATCAAGTGTAGTATGTGATGGGCAAAAGCAATGAGAGGGTTGGTTTCAGAGGAAATGTGTCTAAAGCTTCCCTCAAACTAAAACTTCCATACTACCCTCTTAAATAGAGGAATACCAGTATTTCAATTTTTAAATGGGGAGTACATATAACAAGTAATGTTTTCAAAGCATCATGGGTTCTGCAACACTTTTGCATTTTAGGTCAAAATTAAGTATAGACATGGCACTCTGAGCTAGAAACATCTGAACTCTTGGGGTTTACCTTAATTTTGACCTAAAAATGAAAAAGTGTTGCAGAACCTATGGTGCTTTAAAAATGGTTCAGATATGGTTCTCTGAGCTAGAAATAATCAGAGCCCCCAGTAGCTCAATAGGTTAAACCCTTGTGCTGGTAGGACTGCTGACTGAAAGGTCAGAAATTCGAATCCAGGGAACAGGGTTAGCTCTCATCTGCCAGCTCCAGCTTTCCATGTGGGGACATGAGAGAAGCCTCCCACAGGATGGTAAAACATCCGGACATCCCCTGGGCAATATCCTTGCAGATGGCCAATTCTCTCACAATTGAAATAGGAAAAAAAGTTAGAAACAGAGTGAGATTCTAAGCCAGGGGTCCTCAAACATTTTAAACAGAGGGTCAGGTCACAGTCCCTCAAACTGTTGGAGGGCCGGATTATAATTTGAAAAAAGCATGAATGAATTCCTATGCACACTGCACATATCATATTTGTAGTGCAAAAAACACTTAAAAACAATACAATAAATAAAATGGACAATTTTAACAAATCTAAACCTATTAGTATTTCAATAGGAAGTGTGGGCCTGCTTTTGGCTGATGAGGTAAGATTGTAGTTGTTGTTGTGTGCTTTCAAGTCGTTTCTAAGTCTGAAACGACTTGAAAGCAAACAACAACAATCCTATCTCATCAGCCAAAAGCAGGCCCACACTTCCCATTTAAATACTAATAGGTTGACCCTGAGCGAGGGCCGGGTAAATGACTTTGGAGGGCCGTATCCAGCCCTCGGGCCTTAATTTGAGGACCCCTGTTCCAAGCATTAGTTTTTGTATTCTTTTTTCCTATGAAACAGATCAGAAATTTTATTAACTTACTAGCTTGGGGACCCAGTGATGCCCAGGTTACTTGAGAAAGGGATTGTTTGTTTTGGGGAGTTTGGTAATATCTCTGGATGCAGGGTGAACAACACACTGGTGGGTCATTGCCTCCCAACACCTCCAGTATGTTATGTTGGCCCGGGTAATTTGAAAAAGGCACTGTTTGTTTTGGGTTGTTGGGTAATATCAGTTTCATAATTTGTAGCTCTATTTTGGCTTTTTAGTTGTTATTATATTAATTGAATGTTTTAATTATTGTTGTTATTGCTGTCATCAGGCATGTAGCCGGGGGGGGGGCTCGGGGGGCTTCAGCCCCCCCCGAAATTTTCATGGTGGTTCGCGAAAAGGCCTTAATGGTGCATTATTTAAACTGTTATTTTTTATTCATATCATGATCTGATCACCATACTCAATATATCCCATATGCATGGGGGTATTGGGGTAACGATACAAAAGGTTTGATAGACTAGCCCCTCTTTCACTCAGACTCAGCCCCCCCGAAACTCAGCCCCCCCCCGAAACCCCCCCTGAAAAAAATTCAGCCCCCCCCGAAACGAAATCCTGGCTACGGGCCTGGCTGTCATGTATTTTATCTGATGAATTGTTGACATCGAATTGTGCCAGTTGTAAGCCGCCCTGAGTCCCCCCTAGGGGGTTGAGAAGGGCGGGGTAGAAGTGCCCGAAATAAATAAATAAATAAATAAATAAATATTTCTTAGAAAAAAGCCAGACTTTCCTGCTGTTTTTATGAATGCCCCCATTAGAAAATGCATAAGGATGTGGGTGAACTACATTTCCCAAAATCGTGAGCCAATCACCCCAAACCCCACCAGTATTCAAAGTTGGGTCTATGTGCCATGTTTGGTCATTCTTCCCAAATCTTTTGTTCAGTTGCTGATCAATTTCTGTTTGCTGTGTGCCATAGGAATGTGTAGGAAAGGGTTAAGTGAGAGGCAGTGCACGGGGTCATGCAAATTTGGAGAGAGAAAGGAACCCTGGGATGTCCACTCTGGAGAAAAAAAACGGAACATCTAGGAAAGAAAGGTCCCCAAATGAAAGCTGGGTTGTTGGTGTTCAGGAAGGATGTTGGCAGGGGTTGGGTTACATGTTCATGGTGCTCAATGTCAGTTGAGGGATTGCCTTTGGAGGCTTCTCAGCACTTGGAACTATAGCCTGTTTGTGGAAGCAGGAGACTGCCCATGAGGCTGTCTGTGTAAGTGGACACCTCCAAAATATATACACATTTTCACTTTTATTATGTGTATAGATAGATTTGTAAAGGTCATCAATGGGCAAGGTGCATTGCAGGGCATCACCAGGCTTGGCTTCCACTGTCTCTCAAAAGGAATCAGCAACAGAAAAATACATTTAAAAATTACCCAGGAAAATGTGTTATACGTTTTTGTCAGTCAATATAATTGGATATGGGCAGCATGTAATTAATTTGCAACATTTGCCTTCTTGCAAGACAAAAGGATATAATTTCTATTTTTGAGTTTGCTAGCAAAATAAAGGATTGTCTTTAGAAGTGCAAAAATCATGAGGGAAATAATCTGTTAATATTTCAGCAAATCATTTTCATGCCTTTCTTACATAATTATAAGGGAAAAGAAAGGAGGGAGAAAAAAATCCCCCCTATTCTTTTCCTTTAATGGAAAAGAGAGAGTCTCAAAAGCTGAATGAGCTTTTACTACTATTGTTAAGTAAAAGACAACAGATGCCACATCTCTGGTTTTTCATGCCAGGCTCATAATTTAGATCCAGCAAGGGACTTCTATTGAAATACTGGAGAGACCTCTATTCTCCGCAGTGCTGCCAGGCACAGATTAATATTGGAATCCATTGGCGGGACAAATCATAGGGATGTGCTTGATGTACTTTTCAAAAGCATTTGTTTTAATAAAGAAATATTTATTTTACATAGCAGAGTGGTAATTAAAGGTAATCATTCCATTTATTTAGGAGGGCTGTCTTCTCTTTTCTTTTTCTTCCTCTTCTTTCCCTCGCCGTTGAATAATGGGACTGTTGTGAAGACAAAATGCTGCCACTGCCCAACGTTCTTTTGATAAAGGCAACAAAGCCTTAAGAAAACACTGTGATGAAAACAAAGTTGCAGCTCCAAATCTTTCCTTTGCAGCTGTGGTCCAAATTACAGAAGTTTTCCATACGCTTAAGATTTTCTCCAATTCACAGTGAGGAAGTTCACCGTGAGCGTATGAAAAATATGTGTTTTTTCTTTCAACGCGGTGATTTGTCTGACTGTAATTATGATGATTGCGGTCTTTGGGCAAAAGACTGGCTTTATTGTTGCCTCTGCATATTTGCTGCTTTGTGCAAGCTCTAGTATGGCCTGAAATGCAGGAATGAGCTGGATGGATTGCCAGTATTCATAATATTTTAGTAAAAAAGCAGCTCCCTAATAAGCATTCCTGGGAAGATCTATTTAGGGAGTTTCTACATTGTAAAATTAATGCAGTTTAATACTACTTTAACTGTCATAGTTCAATGTTATGGAAGAATGGGTTAGGATCCAGTCAATTCTAACTTGTGAATTTTAATCTATATTTTCCTTTTTCTTGTTACATATATTTCAATCATGTTGTGTTTTGGCCCTCTGTTTTAACCATGTTGTACTCCCGTCTTGAGCCCGAAGGAGACGCACATAATAAATGTATGATTATGATGATGAGTGATTTGGTGAGGTGCCAGCTGTCTTTGGCAAAGAAGGCTAAAGACCTTGTAAAACTACAACTCCCACAATTCCATAGCATTGAACCATTGCAGTTAAGGGGGGGGGGTCAAACTGTCTACAGTGTAGATACACTCTACAGTGTAGATGCACACTTGCTATTTCGCAGTTTGCTTATTGCGGACTCGTGGTTTCGCATGTCGCCCTCCCTCCTTGGGAGCCTCCTCCTCTTTGCTGCCTCTGCTCCTCCTGGCCTTGGAAGCCCCTTGGTCTCCATTGACGGCACTGCCAAGCTGGGCTGAGGCCTCAGACCAGGCCTCAGCCCAGCCTGGCAGTGCTATCAATGGTGCCCAAGGGGCCTCTGAGTCCGGTAGCAGCGGAGGCGGCGAGTAGGAAGAGGCCACCGCTGAGTGGGTGGAGCATCCCTACTTCATGGATTTTCACTTATAACGGATGGTCCTGGAACAGAACACCCGCGACAAGTGAGGAAACACAGTACATCTCACTGTGTTAATTGGGACCAGTAACAACAAGGTGAAAAACATCAAGGAAATGTTCCTTTTGATTGTTTTATTTGTTGTTAAAGTTCTAAATCCTGAGGTTCACCATATAGGGTGGAAAATCTGAAGGCACAAACAACAACAACAACAACAACAACAACAACAACAACAACAGAATTCTCAGGGTTTCCCCCAAAACATTTACATGGCATTTTGCTTTCATGAAACAAGTTGAAAATTGAACCCAGTCCTCCTCTAATATTCTAATAATATGGTTTATTTGGAGTAGTTCATGAAAAGAGCAATACAGTAGAGCATCGTTGCAGTTCTTCCACTGCCTGCAATCAACATAGCAATATGTCTGGAAATGATTAGAACAGTAGTACAAATTTTTTGGAGGGCACCAACTTAGGGAAGGGTGCTCTAGGGAATATTATACGTGACCTCCCATAGCTGACACTTGCAAGGCTAAGTCTAACATATGCCTATGTATGCCTTTACTTATTTATAATGCCCAAGTTATTTGAAGAAGTCATGTTTTATTATTTTTATGAATAAATACTACAGTTAAGAAGCGTTTAAGGATGTGTGTGGACTACAACTCACATCATGCCAGATTAACCCCCTCAAATTGCATCAGTATATAAAACTGGCCATGTTGGGCATGTGTGCCAAATTTTGCTCCAGAAGCATCACTGGTGGGGTTCAGTGTGCTCTCTGGCTGCAGGGTGAACTACAACTTCCAATCTGGTGGATCAGCACCCTCCCCCCAAGTCCCTCCAGTATGTTCAGTTGGTCACAGGGGTTCTGTGTGCCAAGTTTGGTTCAGGTCCAATGTCGGTGGGGGTCACAGTGCTTTATCTAGATGGTTCATAAGGAGAGATACGTTTTACATCATCTGCTGAGACTTCTGGAAGACCCTGACTGTTCCCAGCAGATAACATAATTGGTTTTTCATCTGGCCATAGCCGGATACTTCTCTGATGCCCCTCTTGGCATTGAAAGCCTTGTTGAGGTCCATGGAGGACTGTGGCAGCTAAATGGCAAGTCCTGGATGTGTGTGGAAGAGAACTTTTATACTATTCTCTGCAACACTGGATTTCAGCCTACTTTGTTTTCTGATGCAGGGCAGTTTGAAATATGATGCAAGTGATGATAGGAAAGTCTTTTAACCATGCCCAGTTACTCACTGCTTTTCTCAAACTCATCCACAGCAACAATGAAAAGGAACTGTTCAAGCTCACCAGAGGAAACTCCCCAGTGCTATTAGCAGTTTTAGAGAAGACATTCAAGTTGCAGCTTTGGAGGAGGCTTAGAAAGTCTTTCAAGGTGCGCCCATCTTTTGCATCAGCTTGCCAGTCAGTTCCTTTCATTATCAAATCCTGAAAGGATCATTAGCAAACTTACTGGCTCACCTTCACCCTATAAAAAATACCACCGAATACTATCAAGAGACAGTCTCTGAACAATCTCTTGCACCATGAAGCTATACCTTTATTGTCTTTAAATCAAGGAAGACTATTATGAAGAAGAAAGAATATTCTGGGATTGTCTTGGGAAGGTATATATTTGAAAAGAAGAAGAAGAAATAGTACATCTTACAGTCTCAGACATGTCGAGCAAAACTCCAGCTAAGCTATTTTCTGTTACATATTACCAGACCATTAAAATACATTCAACAGAGATCAGTCACGTTTCTTTTCCATCCGAAATAATGTGTCAGGTTAAAAAAAAGATTCTGTAAAGTGCCCACGATCTTTTCATTCCTGCATTAGGCCACCTCATCTGAATAAAACCAATATTGGCTTGTAGATTTTCTAATGTTCTAAGGAACCATTTGATTGCATAAGCCAAAAACCTATATTCTGATGCGGTATATAGTCGGGAAAGAGGGTGACTTTCATTTCTTGTTTTGTGAGCACCAGGTTTTTCCCTTTCATCTTTATAACTAGGGGCTAGTTTCCCTCTGTTTCCCATATAAGAAAAAAGTGATGATGCCAATATTGATTTTACCAGGATTGATCTAGAATGATGCAAGAAAGTGGGGAGAGGGGGATCCTTGCACATTTTCAGAATCTATTGAAAATAAATAGTGAAGAATTCTGCCCATCAGCTAATCCACTCCTTTTATCCACACTAGACAGAGTTGCTGCTTGTTTTTCTTATTACTCCAATCAATATAACCCTGCATACATCTATCTCCACTTCTGATTTGCCAGACAAAGGAATCCAAACCATTCAGATGAATGAGGTGATGGTGATGCTGTAATGTTCAGATCTTGTTTCTACAAAAAAGCAAGCATTCTTTAGTGATTCATTGATTGAATTCATATCTCACTTTTCTCCCAGAATGGGATTTGTGCTGCTAAAATAAATATAAAAATAAATAAAATAATTACTATAGATTTGAAAAGTTTGGATGACTTTCAGAGGAAAATTCAACTGTATGCCATCAGCAGGGGATATAGCTTAGCTACTTTAGCTACAACTGGAAGGAACTCAAGGCTTTCTGTGAAAATGTTCATTGATATAACTTGAGCCCCCAGTGGCACACGAATTAAAGCGATTAGATGCTGAACTAGCAGACTGAAAGATTGCAGGTTCGAATTTGAGGAGTGGCATGAGCTCCCGCTGTTAGCCCCAGCTTCTGCCAACCTAGCAGTTCAAAAACATGCAATAGGTACCGCTCCGGTGGGAAGGTAACAGCGCTCCATGCAGTCATGCCAGCCACATGACCTTGGAGGTGTCTACGGACATTGCCGGCTCTTTGGCTGTCGTTCATTTTCCGGTCCCAATTAAAGGTGCAGGTGCTTACCTTCAAAGCCCTAAACGGTTTGGGACCGCCTACCTGCATGACCGCATCTCTGTGTATGAACCCACACGATCACTTCGTTCATCTGGAGAGGCCCTGCTCACGATCCCACCTCCATCGCAAGCGCGATTGGTGGGGACGAGGGACAGGGCCTTCTCGGTAGTGGCCCCTCGACTCTGGAACTCGCTCCCCAAGGACATTAGGCATGCCCCAACTCTGGCAGTCTTTAAGAGGAGCCTGAAAACGTGGTTGTTCCAGTGTGCCTTTCCAGAATAAGGAAACCCTAAGCAACATGTCGCTAATCGCACTTTACTAATGATCTAGGATTGTCTGCTCGCTCCATCTCTCTCCAAATACCTATCCTAGTTATATGTCACCTTGTCATGCCCGGCATTTTTTAAATTTTTAATTATTACATTTGGCCCTGCCATAGGTTTTTAATGCGTCGTGGTGTTATTGTTACTGTTTATTGCTTTGTTTATGAGTTTATTTACTGTCTGTATTGCTGTTGTTGCTGTTTTTACTGATGTATTTGGGTTCAGTCTCTTGTAAGCCTCACCGAGTCCTTCAAGAGATGGTAGCGGGGTATAAATAAAGGTTTATTATTATTATTTGGCTTAGAAATGGAAATGAGCATCAACCCCCAGAGTCAGACACGACTGGACTTAATGTCAGGGGAAAACCTTTACTTTTATCTTATCCCTTATCCAGAATTCTGAAACCCAAAACACTCCAAAATCCAAAACAGTCGATGTTGGAAGTAGCAACTTCCAAGCCTCTACTGTTTGTAAATGTGCACAATTGTTAACCTATATTGTATGTACATTTTGCTTTGCCAGTTTGATTGTACTTCTGTGGTGTGGGAAGGGCTTCTCATTATGTGGACAAAGTACTTTATCTTTGCCTCTAATATCCTTCCATCCAGTGAACAGTTGGGCTTTATTTCCTCGAGTATGGAGTTGGCTCTGGTTGATTCTTGTCTGGAATTCCCCTTTTTTTGTAGTGTTGCTCTTTATTTATTGTCCTGATTTTAGAATTTTTAAAATACCTGTAGCCAGATTTTGTTTATTTTCATGGTTTCCTCCTTTCTGATGAAATTTTCCAACAGAAAGGAAGAAATCACATATATTCATATATATATAATTGTTGAAAATTACATATATTTGAAAAATGCTCACAAATAAGTTTTAATGGTTTGGGAGAAAACATAAATTATAAAAATGTGTGAAATATGTGGAAGGAGAAGGTGTCTCAAAATATATTCAGGCTTTAATATGGGAAGATAGCAGTGGCGGCAGCTCACGTTGCAATTATGGAATCTGAACATTACAGTGTTGGTGGGATTCCTAGAAACTCACCAAAATTAAAACTGATAAGATCCTTATATCATATTTTTATTCAACTTGCTTGTGGTAAAGTTATAGTCTAACTTAAGAAAAAACTCACTCTCTAGAGTGGGACAATTCAAGATTCAAGCGGGGGGGGGGTGGCTTTTAACTCTGAATATGTTTTAATGATTTTTATAATACTGTTTATATTTAATACCATTTTAATGTTTGCATATTTGTATACTTTAAATTGTTATTATGATGCTTTTATGTTAAGCCACTTTGAGTCCCCTTTGGGGGAGATAAAGCGATATATGAATATATTTTAATAATAATAATAATCATCATCATCATCATCATGATTCAGACAGAGAAGAGAAAACAGATTGTCAGGAATCTGCAGTTCTTGATCTGTCCAAGTCCAAAGAACAAGAGTTAAGTCTGAAGGCTGAAGATGCTGGAGACCAATTATCATCATTCATTGAATAATGTAGAGACAAAGAGAAATTGTGTTGCTCCCGGCACTTATTTTGCAGGAGGCACTGACCTAATTAGTCATTTGGTATATGGAAATAGTTGTCTATAAATTTCCCAGGTGTTCCATAACCACATGGTTACTTTTAATCCTCTATCTTGACAACTAGCAGTATTCATTGCCACATGTTTTCCTGACCTTGGACTAGCTACAATTTATGACTGTTTTACTTCTGGCTGGCCTTCATTATCTGGACTACTGACTTGCTGAATAGCATACACATTGTCATGTGTAATGGTCAAATAGTGTAACTGCTTTGGATCCAGTCAGAAGAAAAACATGGAATGACCCAAACTGATAGTTTACTTTCCTCATCCAACCTGAAAGGATTACTCTGCCATATGAAATCCATGGCTCAATGCTACAGAATCCTGGGATTTATAGTTTGGTGATGCACCAGCACTCTTTGGTAGAGAAAGCTAAATACCTTATGAAACTACAACTCCCATTATTTCATAGTGTTCAGCCATTCCAGTTCGATTGGTATCAAACTGCATTAAAGCCCCACTGAATTCAATAAGATGGATATCTATGGGCCCTTCTACACAGCACTTAAAATGAGAAAGTTAAAAAGAGGGTTGGCTAAATTATGCTAGAGCTAAATCCACACTCATTCACATTAACAGAGAAAAAACACATGGTAAAAAGGTTATCTTACATCCTAAATTTGGCAGGAAAATGTGCATATTTGCATGACTGTATAATCATGCAGTCATGCAAAACATGCAATTTCCTCCCTGTGTAGAGATTGTTCCAGAGCACGTCCGCTTTTAATAAGCCCGAAACAATAGATCAGCTGATTGGGCTGTCAAACGGACACACATCTGATTTAAAGGAAGCACAAATGGAGAGCAATTAAAACTCTCTGAAACTCTTTATTTCACAGTTTATAATATTAAACAGAGCTTGCATTAAGAATTGGTGGAAGAGAGAGAGAGAAGAAATGTGCCAATATTTGCATGTGCACATATGAGGTCCGGCGCATAATGGAGTGATTTTTTTAAAAAAACAACCTTCCACTGGATGTCCTTCATCCACCCTCCATCTTGTTCCGATACAGAGGAAGCCTTTGAGGATGGTGGGGGCCCCAATCCCAATACTAACAGATCTGTGTGGGGACCTGCAGTCAGGTCCCAGGATTTTTTACCTTCCATTTTAAAACCAGATCTTGATACTGTCTGGAAGCAAACTATATCTCTATATAGATATCACTTCACATCCATGCAATTATTCAAAAGAAAGTCTGATTGAATTCAATAGGACTTGGATCTAGATATGTGGGGTGGTGTTATTGCATTATACGAGTTGTTCAAATGCATTTCTCAGATGATCAGCTGAAGAAGTTTGAGACTGTCGGCATAACTAATGGGATGCTCTTACATCTAAAGGCCGTTCAGACACTGTAGAAATTTCATACATGAGTTCACAGCACATTCAGTGGTGAAAGTGCTCTCTGCATCCCTGCCAGTACATCTTTGTGATCCCTGGTGGTCTGCACTACAAGAGTTCACCTGACCTGTTTTAGCTGACGATGGTACATATGATCACAGCTGGAGATGGTATGAAAAGGGTATGGAGCAAGCTGTGAGTGGTGCTCCTCAATCAGAGTGCCTTGAAGGTCAAATACTTCAAAAACAAAAAGTACCCTTGTGTCTACAAAAGAGCAGAGCGTGCTCTCTAGATTTATCATCACTGAGGAGAACCCAAGCTGGTTATTTTTAAAACACTACCCAATGAAGTATGCGCTTGCATATATTGTTTCTATGGGTTGCTGAAGGATTTTGTATACCCTGTTGCATGCATAGAGAATATCTGTCCTACAAGATGCTTTGTGCATTGGAGATGGTTGCCATAACTACTACCATAGAAAGATGCATTGACAAATTCAGCCCTGCAGTGTCTGTGCGCTGGCATATTACCTTGTTGAATTATTCAATTAAATGTGATAATGAGAGCTCATTGACATCATTAAACACCCAGGTGAATAAAGAATTCACTTTGAAGTACACTATTATCTGAAGCCAATTGTGAGCGAACAAGCAATGCTTCTCACTACAGGGTACAGATTTTGGAAAAGGAAACTGCCGATGCCTACAAAAAAAGTGAGGGAGCAGTGCTCATGGGGTTAGATTTGCTGCCACCAATTAAGAATGCATCAGGTTTTAATTAGATCCTCCCAGTTTACCAAGTTTTAGTATCGTTCGTGTTGAAGAAACAGAAACAACTTTAAATACTTTAGACAAAGTTATGGATAGCTGTAAAAACAATGCCACTGTTGCTGTCAGCAACTTGGCTGTTAACATTCAGGCACATCTGGAGCAATGTCAACAAGAGAAGAGTGTGTTATAGTTGGTGCCGAGACTTCGAAAACGGCTTTATTCTTTACCAGTGAGGCATAAAAATAAGGCGTAGCTAGTAGTCTGTGTGTTTGTGTGCCTTCAAGTTATCCGTCAACTTACAGCAATTCCATGAATTTCATAGGGTTTCCTTAGGCAAGGATACTCAGAGGTGGTTTTGCCAGTGCCTTCCACTGAAATATATCCTACAGCACATGGAAATTGATGGCAGTCTCCCATTCAAGTACTAACAGGGCTGCTTAGTTCGCAAGATCTGATTTTCCTGTTTCTTAGCAGGAGGTTGGACTGGATGGCCCATGACATCTCTTCCAACTCTATGATTCTATGAATGAGGGAGGAAGATGGGGAGGGGAGTGTAATTTTAAACCCCTTTGCAATGATCCCTTCTTGCAAAGCTGTGCTTCCCTTGCAACCAGTGTAATTTTAAACCTCTTTGTCATGATCCCCTCCTGCTAGGCTTTTCTTCCCTCCATTAGACCAGTGTTGTATTTAAAAGCTAGTAGGAGCACAATTTTGAGCCTAGATTACTATTAAGGAGAAAATGCAGTAGAAATGGCGATGAATGCCCATTCCTCCACATCATTGAAACGATTCAACATGGGCTAATCTGACAGATCCCTGTGCATGTATTTCTCAACATTACTAATGATTCTGGCATGTGCAGGGGGCTTAGAAGAACACAAGTAGGCAGTCGTCATGTAATGGGCTCCATGCCTCTTGTCCTTGAAATGAAGATGAGTTGTCCTATGATGGAGAAAATGCTCCGTGTGATGAGGTCCTAAGTAAAGTACAATACTAGCAGCTAATTAGTTAATCTAACTTATAATTGTCAACCATCACTGACAGTGAATGAAAATAAATAAGTAAGCAAAGTAGACACCGCTTACTATAAAGTAGGAGTGGGCAACTTTCAGAGTTGGTGAACAATACCAACTTCTCTGGGACCTTGAAAATTCACATATAATCTAAACCTCTTTTTGCTTCTCACTCCAAAGATTTCAGCCTAAAATTGGCCAAGTGTTGCCTGAGAAACCACTAGGGAAATGATTGGTCGTTTCAGCCCTTTTCCAGAGATCCCCAATAAGTCTTTCCCCCCCCCCCCCCCCCAATGGTAAAAGCAACTTTGGTTCAACTCACCTCAACCTAAAACAAGACTACCTTCTAGCAGATCACTCCAAATATGCAATCACATCTTCTACATGTCTAGAATTGATGGTTCTGATTAATTCTCTGTCATTCCCTTTTTCTTGCTAATTTTAAAATGTTCCCATTTTCCCTCCTCCATTTTCTTGATTTTTTTCTCAGCTTATTTCTATTGCTGCAAACTAAATGCAAAGTAGTCTACACTCAATTAGCTCAGCTAAACTAAGAGGAGCTTTTCCAGTATGTTCAGGCAAGAACCAACCAATGCAATTTCTCCTAATATTCCTGTCCTTTCTCATTAATAACCTTTGCTATTTTGATGATACCCTGATATTGCTTGACTTCTCATTTCCTGATTTTTTTCTGTGAAAAGTTAGTGGGTATGTCGTTATAATATGTGAATCTACTCTAATTCAAGGAAGCAAATCAAAGCAAGTGTTGGTTTGGGACTGTTATCTGGAAACACTTGGCACAGTCCAATTACAGAAAGTCTAGAATATGCTGTGCCTCAATAAAATGTCAATAGAGAGGATACAGGCATCTAAGTGCAGCAATTTATTTTTTCTTGAGAACCAAGGATGATATTTGAAACTCTGAATAAGTCACACTCACTTGGTTTTCCGCCAGGATTTTCACAGCTCTACAACATTCTGTGTGCTGTACTGAGCCTGGAGATTCAAACTATTCAGATTGTTTGTAGCTAGGTGAAAAAAATTAATTCCATCTGTTGCTTACGTGACAGACTGAGCCAACTATTCCGTAAGGAAAAGAAAATTCAAGGTGTGAAATTTTATGCTAGTGCAGAAGGCAGAACTGAAATGTCTGCCTCAATGGACGGATAGATAAATTAGATGGGGCTTAAACAAGCTGTTACGATTTTCTTTGCAAAAATAAGCCACTTTCTCACACACTATGCAATGAATATAATATCCAACTAAATGGAAACTCCTGGATGCTCCATTGTGTGTGCAAATAGTTACAGGATGTGGGAACAAGATTAAACAGAATGTCCATATTCAAATCTTTAGATAGAGAGAGAGAGAAATGTTAGAAAAGTAAGTAATGTTAGACATTTCCAAAGAAATGTAGAAGGATTGTCAGATATGATTTCAAAAGCCATGTTGATTCATGTTGAATAAAACTTGTCTTTGGATCTCACATTGATGAGGTCCCGCAGGGTGATTTGCCAGCTTTGGCAAAGCAGGAGGCCAATCCAGGTGCCCTGCGTCCCACCTCGCCAGCAGCAATGCTTCCCCATCACACATGGAACTCCTGTGTTCTGGCCTCCCATGCTCTGGATGCAGCCTTGTAGGATGCTTCAATCCCAGTTCATTGATGGACCCCCACCAGAAGTGAGCTTACATCGTGTGATGGGCAGCATGGGGTTCCATTGATCAGCCATGCTGCTAGCATCCTAGGATGCTTGCACCCATCATATGAAGTCCTTTGTCTCTCAGGGATGGGAATTACGAGTATATGGTCCTCACCTGACCCCACCCCAGTACTTAATGCCCAACTCCAAAACATTGCACTCTACCAAAGAACCTCCAGAGAGGGAATTTTTTTGCAAGAAAAACAATTCTCAGTTAATTCTGTATTATAAAGATTTATTTATTTACTATACTTATATACCGCCTTTCTCAGCCTATCAGCAACTCAAGGCAGTTTACAACAAGTCAGTACACATAATAGCAAAATGCAGATTAAGCATTAAAACAATATAAAACCACAATAGAAACAATAAAACCAACATCATTATCATCAGCGTCTCCTAGTTAAAAACGTTGTCCAAATTCCATTGTCAAGTGATTCCATTTCCTATGTCAGTTACTCTGCATTTCTAAACGCTTGCTCATATAACCATGTCTTAACTTGTCTCCAAAATGTTGAGAGTGAGCTGTCCCCTTCAAATCAGAGAAACAAGAAACAAAACATGTCCCACCATGCAATTTATGATGGAACCCCACTTCAATGAACTGTGAGACATTGTGGTCTGAGTCTCCAAGCCTCAGATTATGCCCACCCTATTTCCTGCTCTGAATAACAATAATCATCATCATCATCATCATCATCATCATCATCTTTATTTATACCTCGTCACCATCTCCTCAAAGCAGACTCGGGGTGGCTAACATGAGGCCAAGCCCAACAAATTACAACAGATCAAAATCAAATACACAGCAAATAATAGCATCAAATAAAAATAACATAAAATAAAAATAAACAGCAAAATTAATACAGAGTCAAACACAGGAAATGAAAATAAAATAGTAAGGCGAGCATGGCAGGCAGGGCCGGTTAAAATTGTAATGTATAAAAACCTTAGGTGAGAAGGATGATTAGGGCAGTTTGCCTAGTGGAAGATCTCAGATGGGACAAGCAATGGGGTGAGTCTCACTAAAGAAGGGGACAAAGTGCATCGAGGAGCATATTGTACTGAGCTGGTCATGGAATGGGGATTTGCATTTATTCCTCAAAGGCACACTGGAACAGCCAGGTTTTTAGGCTCTTCCTGAAGGCTGCCAGGGTGGGTGCTTGCCTAATCTCTCTGGGTAATAAGTTCTAAAACTGGGGGGGGGGGGGGGGCACCACAGAGAAGGCCCTTTCCCTCGTCCCCACAAGTCGCACTTTTGATGGAGGGGAAAACGAAAGGAGGGCCTCCCCAGAAGATCGAAGAGGCTGTGCAGGTTCATAGAAGGAAATGCAGTCACAAAGGTAGGCGGGTCCCAAACCATTCAGGGCTTTGTAGGTGATAACCTGCACCTTGAATTGGTCTCGGAAAATAAATGGCAGCCAGTGGAGCTCCTTAAACAGAGGGGTGGACTGCTCCCTGTAATTCGCACTAGTTAACAATCTGACTGCTGATCGTTGGACCAGTTGAAGTTTCCGGGCCATCTTCAAGGGCAGCTCCATGTAGAGTGCGTTGCAGTAGTCCAATCTAGGGGTAACTAAGGCATGGTCAATAATTCTATCTTTAATGATGTTAGTGTTTTTGTGAGTTTAGCAGAATGAGCATCAAGCCAGCCAGTTTGCAACCTTGTTGCTATCTTCCAAAAATATATCAACATCCTTAACAAATTTATCAGATTTCATCAAGATTGATCTCATACTGATCTTTGTGATACTTTCACAACTGTGCTACAGTCACAGCTTGCTGGTTAAGGGGAATCTGAATTCATACTTCATAATGTTTCCAAGCTCTACAGCTATAATGTCACAGCTAAAACTTGAGAATTTACACTTTGGATTAAGAGAAAGAGATGAAACCAGCTGTAAATGTAGGTAAACTCATTTGCAGAATTTGCAAATAAAATTTCAACTGAGGAAATCATTTTATATAAAAAATGTTTCTACTCAGCATTTCTAAACGGCATTTGCGTGGATTTTCACTTCTCATTTTGAGCAGGGGCTAACATTTCCAGTGCTTCGAAATGAATACTAATGTGAAGAGGCTGACATTCCCCAAGGGATGAGAAATCCCATTTTTAAACCAGCTGTAAGCAGAAAACCACACACAACAGCCATCCTTCCGTGAGTGTAGTTTGTATCGGCAAATTGCAGAGGGGGAGCGGACTGTCCTCCCACCCGTTCCAACAATCCTTGTTCCAGAGGGCCTGAAGGAGTTAAACAAACAGATGAGATACCAGCTCAGCCTTCATCAGCCTGGGGCATGGGATTACTGGGCTTTTTGTTGCCCTGTACTTGTCTGCATTAGCACAGACTTTCAATTTAGAGAGTGACCTGATGTCAGACATCCTAATCCACCCAACAGGAACTGTCACGTCTATCTCACCTGGTTGAGCCTAGCTACATAAGCAGATTAGACAGCTGTCATGCGCCAAACTAGATAGCTCCTCAGACAGAATGAAATGGCACATGAAACAAAGCCTAAAGATACACGAAGCGTGTATTATCTTGTATATAAATATGCCTGGCTCTCACCTGTTCATTTGCAAGGTGTTAAAATTGCTAAGTGCCTTCCGCAGCAGACAAGAAGCTAAAATAAAATAATAATATACTCATAGAATCATGGAAACATAGAGCTGGAAGAGACCACAAGTCCAGTCCAACTCTTTGTCATGCAGGAGAACACAATCTACACAGTTCCAACAAATGGCCATCCAGTCTCTGTTTAAAACCCTGCAGAGAAAAACTCCATAATACTCCAAGGCAACATATTCAATTGTAAAATAGCTCCTACTATCAGGACGTTTTCTAATGTTTAGTTGGAATCTCTTTTCCTGAAATTTGAATCCACTGTTATATGAGCAGCAGAAACCTATCTTATTCATAACTTGGGGACTGCCTGTAGAGAAAAATCAATATTTGAAAGCTACTGCCAAAATCATTGAATTAAAAAAACATTCAAACATTTAGATTTTGTTCATGTGTAATGGCCTTAGTTGTTGGGCTTGTTGAGTTTAAAACAATTACATTGTTAGAGAGCTAGAACAAATTTATTTTTATTACTAGACCCAGACACAGAGAATCATGTAAACATTAGCGAGCAATCCCTGAATTGTCTCTTTCTGCAATGTATTTACTGCACTCCCCTTTGCAGACTTTTCTGACTGCCATCTCAAGTCTTCCATCCAATTGGAAGCCAAGCCCTGCGAGAAGTGGCTGAGAGAGCTGAGTATGCTTAGCTTGGAGAAAAGAAGGCTGAGGGGGGACATGATAGACAGTCATTTTTAAATATTTGATAGGATGTCACATTGTGGAGGGGGCAAAGTTATTTCTGTAGGCTTGCTCTTAAGTTGAATTTGTATGTAAACTGGAACAGGTAAAAATTTAAAGTGTAATTCCTGCCAAAAATAGTTTTTCAACTTTGGATCATACAGGGAAGGGTTAATATCCCATGTGGCAGGCCCGTAGCCAGGATTTTGTTTCAGGGGAGGCTGAATTTTTTTCAGGGGGGGCTGAGTTCAGGGGGAGGCTGAGTCTGAGTGAAAGAGGGTCTACCCTAGCAAACCTTTTGTATCGTTACCCCAATACCCCCATGCATATGGGATATATTGAGTATGGTGATCAGATCATGATATGAATAAACATAACAGTTTAAATAATGCACCAGTAAGGCCTTTTCGCAAACCACCATGAGAATTTCGGGGGGGGGGGGGCTGAAGCCCCCCAAGGCCCCCCCCCCCCCCCCCCGGCTACATGCCTGCCATGTGGTGTTTGTTTTGCTGCCTGTGCTCCTGTTCAGAATATTTCACCTCCCTTTCTGTCCCTGTGATCATTGGATTTGGGAAAAATTGGAAACAAGGATTGGTAATAAAGCTTCAGTTGAGATACTTCTTCCCCTTAACTCTTTCTGTTGTTTTACCCCCAATCTTAACTATAAGTTGTTTGTAAGTTGGATGTTTGAAACTCAGGGATTGCCTGTATTCTTGTTGCAATTTTGGTATAAACCACAGTGTGTCCCAATTGTGGGAAGAAAAGCAGGGAATAACTCAAATAAATAAAAGGAACAATACTACCCCCATATAAATGTAGTTAAAGGCCATCATATTTCTGCAACAGCTTTCTCGCAACAGGAAGGACGGTTGCTAAATAATAAAAACTTTCATAATTTTTAGCTTCATTCTGTAATATGGAAAACTTAAAAATAAGTAGAAAGGTCCACTTCCAAAAGCCACTTGAAATGAGAGACGTGCTCTTAAGAAGTTGCCTTAATTTAGTAAAATATATCAATGCATCCTGTGAGTCTGGAAGTATAAATCTGTTACAGAGATTCACAATTAGGAAGAAATCACAAGCAAGACCAGCACTAGGAATACAAGATAGCCCAGCAAATGGATTTGCAATAGGAAGATATTATGAGCTCAGATTTATCAATATGCTTACATCGCTAGGTTTAGATTTAGAATATGATCAGTAACTATAGAAATCTATTGTTTACTAAGGTTTTTTTATGTATCAAAATTGTTGTGGTGATATATGAATTGTTCTATTGTTGTTTATTCGTTCGATTGCTTCCAACTCTTCGTGATCTCATGGACCAGCCCACATCAGAGCGCCACCCCCAGTTCCTTCAAGATCAAGCCATTCACTTCTGAGATAACATCCATCTTGCCCTTGGTCAGCCCTTCTTCCTTTTTCCTTCCATTTTCCCCAACATCCTTATCTTCTCCAAGTGTTTCTGTCTTCTCATTATGTGGCCAAAATACTTCGTCTTTGCCTCTAATATCCTTCCCTCCAGTGAGCAGCCGAGCATTATTTCCTGAAGTATGGACTGGTTGGATCTTCTTGCGGTCCAAGCCACTCTCAGAATTTTCCTCCAACATCACAGTTCAAAAGCATTTATCTTCCTTCGTTCAGACTTCCTTATGGTCCAGCTCTCACATCTATAGGTTACTATCAGGAATACCATCGCGTTAATTAGGTGGATCTTCGTTGCCAGTGTGATGTCTCCACTCTTCAGTATTTTATCGAGATTTGTCATTGCTCACCTCCCAAGAAGTAAGTGTCTTCTGATTTCCTGGCTGCAGGCTGCATCTGAGGCAATCTTTGCACCTAGAAATATAAAGTCTGTCACTGCTTCCACGTTTCCTCTCTTTGCTTGCCAGTTATCAATCAGTCTGGTTACCATCTTCTTGTTTTGGTTTTTTTATGTTCTATATGCTGAAATATATATTGGTTTCTATGTGCACCAACTCAAACTTGTCTTAATATCTAGTATGTAACCATCATGCGCACAAAAACCATTTTTTTCCTTAAACCTGTATTTTCAAGCGCCAAGACTTAACAGTAGTGCAGAAATGTTGATGTGCAAAATGTTATGAATTTCTAAATCTTTGACTTATATTCTAGGGCTAGGACTAATAAGTAATGGGAAGTGAATGACCGAATATGTGGGGGCGGAAAACTGCAGAATGAAACCTTCTCATTGAAGCAGTCAGTGAGTCTAGACAGCTGTATGTGTGTTATTGTTTCTCCTCTGCTTGCAATGGAGGGTCTGTTGCCTCAAGCGCTGTGTTACTGGCTCAGTTAAGTGTGTTCCAAAGCTTTTGGACCTCTGTATTTGTGCTGTAATCCCAATTACTGAAAACCGTGATCTGAATGGAAAAGAAGAAACAACAGTTGGAAAACAGCCTGGAGCAAAATTCATTACCTGTGGATTCATTCTTAACATGCTAGCGAATGTCTGCTGTTTAATATTTTATCTCCAGCTACTTTCTTTACAGGCCCCAGAGAAAAATGTGGCATTTCCCCATCAAACTTGCAATATTTTGCATTTAAAGAACAAAGCCATTAGGAATTAAATGAGAGGTCCTATTTTCTTATTCTGACCTTTACAACAGCTGAGACACAGAAGTGTGTTTTGGTGGAGAAAACTTTTAACTGTCCGCTCCTATGTTTGGTAAGAGCAGGACCAATGCTTTTTCAGTGTTGAGATAAACACTGGGTTTCTTATGGAGGAGAAGCATATATCGATTTGGCAAGGTTTGGGTCTTTGTTCTGTCAACTGAGTGAGTCAGATGAAAGTTGACGGATATCAAATCTATTTTGGCTTGTTCTGATGCAAACATCGTTGTATAAATAGCCAGTGAAATCCTACCTTCAAAAATGTGCCAGCTGTATGTGTGCATGTTCATGTGGGATTAAGTGAAAGCCTCTTTTTGGATGCAGAAATGCCCTTTTGCTGGCAGATCCATCTCTTGTTTGCTGAGTCCAGAGATATGCCACTGGAGCAATCTGCAGGCAGAACTGCTTTGCTGGCTAAAACATGCTGCTGGAATAGGCTCAGATTAAACAGCATCCAAACTTCCTCCAGCCCAGGGACACAGCCACAACATCACTACAAAGATAGGCCAGGATGAAGGTAGACCTCAATCATTTCCAACAAACCTAGGTTGCTCAGGATTCAGCACAGCTTTAGCTTCATCAGTGTTGGCCGAACTTGGCCTTGGCCATTGCAGCCCATTACACTTGCAGTCTCTAAATCTTCACTTTTTAAACTATTTAACAGGCTTCTGTGGGACATTTCTAAATTTACGCAGAATGGAAACAACCAAGATTGCACCAGCAAATCACATTATTACTATTGCCTACACAAAGTGTTAGGGGAAACTACCCTAAAATAGAAATTATTAATTGATTTTTTTAGCAATGACAAATTGTACAATGTAATATCTATGAATACAGTTATTAATAATCTTAGTATGATTAGTTATTTGGATCTTTAATCATAGTTTCCCCCCTTTTTTACTTTTGATTACAGTTAGGATTGGGGGAATCAGAGCCCGACAATTTATTAATTATACGTCATCTTACATTTCTTCTCTTCACCTCCCTCTCCTCTTTTTCTTCTTTCTGTTTCTTAATTTTTTAAAATATTTTTATTAAAATTTTAAAAGAAAAAAAGTTAAAAGCAAGGAGAGGTGAAGATAGGAAGAAAAAGAAGGGGAGAGGGGAGGGCTAGGGCTAGGATGGAGGGTAGGGGGGAATGCATGAAGAAGAAAAGCGGGAAGGGTAATAGAAATGTTGTACTTCCATCTTCCTTCATCGTGGTTTGTCAGTGTCCTTTGAGTTTGCTTCTCAGTATATGCTCTCCCACCTTGTTCCTTTTTAGTGTGGTACAATTTTCTTCTAAATTATTCATTTTAAATTGTCATGCTCATTTTATTCTTTTTCATGTAGTCTTTAAACATAATCCAATCTGTTGTTTTCCTTTGTTTGCCTTGAGACTTCGTCACTAAATATGCCAATCTGTCCATTTTCATGATGTTCAATACTTTTATTAGCCATTGATCCATTTAGGGTATTTCTTTTGTTCTCCTAGCTGCCGTTGTCGTGGAATTAAATAATTTATCTTTATTTGAGTCCCATTCCATATTGATTATTCCTGATAAAAAAATAATCTGGTTTAAATTGGATTTTCGTATCTAAAATTTTCTGTCTACCTTTCCAGTAGGCTTCTGCCCTTTCACAATTGCACCACATGTGGTAAAATGCCCCCTCTTGTTTGTCACATTTCCAACATTTGTTGTTCATATGTTTGTAATATTTGGATAACTTTTGTGGCTTATATACCACTGGTACATCATTTTGTACCTATTTTTCTTCATATCATATGAATATGTATAGTTTAGTTTATGGTTCCAAATCTTCTCTCATTCTTCCATCGTTAATTGTTCTGCCAATGTTTTTCACCCATTTTATCATATATTCTAAAAGTTTCTTGCATATTTTATTATCTTTTTTTTCAATTAGTATCAGTCTGTCCCATATGGATTATTTTTCTGCAAAACCTAGTTTTGCCTTTGTTATAATATTCTTTCAATTGTCGGTACCGAAACCAGGATATATTTTTGAACTGTTGATTTAGTTCTTCTTGTGTCTTCATTATATACACACCCTTTTCTTTCTTATGGCATGTGGGCCCACATACTGTTTCTTTATTTTTAATGTATATTAGTTGGATTTTAAATTATATTATTCATGTTAAAAATAATTAAAATTTATAGGATTTTTTTAGCACAACTCTGTTGATTTTATTTAAGTCCTGAAGAAGTCCTACTAAAGTTGCATTTAAATTCCTCCTATTTTCGAGTGACCTCACAGCAGCATATATGATTTTCCTTTTCCGCATCTTTTCCTCACATCAGTGCTGTGTAGTAGTTCAAGCTGAAAAAGTGTGACTGGCCCAAAATTACTGATGGAGCTCCATGGCTCAGTGGAAACCAGATCTCTAAAGTCACAGCCCAACACTCTAACTACTACACCATAGTGACTGTAATAACTCACTGATTACGAGATCACTGATAGTGCATGGATTTAATTTGTTTTCCTATTTTACTCCTTCTCACTCTTCTGTTCCTGATACTCAGCAAAATTGCTGCTTTCTTGACTGGTATGCAGTCAGGGTTTATATATCTATCTGAGAATGTTTGCCATCTGTATTTATTAAAGATCTCGCTAGCTTGCCCCAGGCAGTCAATGGTATAATTTTTCTGACGAATCGCACCTACTGATCTGAAGGGCAGTGCTCCCTGCTATTTGCCATGGATGGCAGTAAATCTGTCCTAGCATCACCAGTCCTCAGGTGAACTTCATTGGTTGTAGCTATCTTATCAGCTAAACACAGCCTTTCCTAATGGCGTGATAAATATTCTAGCGTCCTAGTATCACTATCAAAAGATTTAAATCAGACTCAGTACTTATTGCTGCTATTACGACAGAGTTAATGCCAATGACTGTTTCACTTATCTCTTTAACCAGAGATGGTGAATAGCCTTTTAATGTCTCCAACTCATGGTCACTAAAAGCAGAATTCATACAGAAATTGCATTTCCACCAGTCTGTACAGAATGTGAATTTTATTTTTATTATTTTTCACATGTGAATTTCCATGATAAATAAATTTCCAAATGGTAAAATTGCTGCCATATTTCTAATCCTTGGGATTAAATGAGCCATGGAGAACCAAGCGACACAGTAACAAAGAGAGTACGTGGCCTCTCTTTGTTACTGTGATGTTAACATCACAGTTGTTCCTGAAATACACTATTTAAAATCTTTAAATTGTGTCGCAATTGTCCATTTTTGCAGCATTTCTTTTAAGTCAGTGTTTCTCAACCTGGGGATCAGGACCCCTGAGGGGTTTGCGAAGGGGTTTCAGGGGGTTCACCAAAGACCATCAGACAATATATTTCTGATGGAAATATATTAGGAACTCCTCTGAAGATCTCTCTGTCTGTCCTTCTCTTTCTTTTTGGAAACAGACAGTGAAAAAATTCATGAGTAAACCAGGTTTTTTTTTAACCTGAAAAATTTTAGCGAGGGGGGTTGAACCCCTCCTTGGCTACAACCCTGTTAATAGCAAAATGAAATAGGTTCCCCTCTATGTTTCCAAGAGCTTGCAAGACTTTGGTGGAAAGTACAGAGGGGAGAAAAAGGCATTTAATGCCTTTCTAAAGGGCAATGAGCTGGTGTTAGGTTGACATTCAATACGTAATTGTTGTTTCTTGTGATATTACTACCATTTGAGCCCTGAGACCAAAGTCTCCAGTACTGGTAATGCTTTCATGTATAATAAAATTTAGGGTGGAGGAAATCCATTGGGTGAAAGTGGGACACAAGGACTTCCATTTTTAGGGCTTGGCTGGAAGCTCTTAGTTTTTGTGCCACAATTTTGTCACATCAATCACCAGCCAAGTTGCTGATGGAAAATGAATATGTCCTTTCCTCATCCATTTAATTTAGTTGCTGTGGTCATGCTGTCTTGCTTTGAGAAAGAATATCAGACTTTTCCATCATTTATACTGACAGGACCAAAAAAAGTTTTGTTGGGTGAGAGGTTCTGATCAAAAGTTGGTCCTGCCATAAAGTTAAAACTTAGTGAAGTTATTTAGAATTGATTTTAAGCTGTCTTTGAAGACAATACTCATGTTGGAAAATGGACTCATCCTTCCCATCCTCCATTAGTGCAGATTGTGATTGCTGCAGTTTTATCCATTCATTTAATATTTGGCTCTTCTTGCTTATTTTCTCAGGTAGTGCAATGTGATAGCCGATGTGACATAACAAACCTATGGAAAAGTTCCTTTGGGGAACTTCCAGACTCAAAAGTATTTTCTCAGCCCAGTTACTTTTTGGACTATAACTTCCAGAATTCCCTTGACGGCATGGTCATTGACTGTGCTGGTTGGGAGATTCTGAGAGGCTTCGTCCAAAAAAAGGAACCTTTCAGTGCCCTGGACTGAAAAGTGTTATTTAGTCTGTCCATCATGAACACATGGTATATGATTCCATGAACACAGACTGTTTCCGCTGCTGTCTCCTGTCCATTTGGGATTTTCTCCCTTTCCTTCTCTGGCCAAATTTCACCTTTGAATTTTAATTGCTCACTTGGAGACAGAATTCCCCCACTTTATAATATAACTCTGTGATTCTGCCAAAGTGGGCACAGTACATCACAAACTGAAACACCCTCAACACTTTCCGCCTTCTGTACAACACCAAGTCATTGCCAAGCCCTGACAGCTGTGGAACGCCAGCCCATTCTGCAGCATATCACTGCCAACCCACGGAGCCAGTACTGGGACTGTGTTTTACTATTCATGGTTCCTTTGGTCAGTTACCAATGTAGTGAAGTTCGAATATTCTAATATTTTACACAGACAGTTGTATGAAATGGGTGCAATTAAAGCTGTTCCATATTTTGTTGTTGACTTTCAAGATGATCTTATGTGCACTTAGCTGGAAGTAAGCCCCATGGAAAATAGTGAGATTTCTTTCCACTGCAAAGTCCCAGTCATTTATTTTAAGAAAATGTTATAAAATATTTGACTAACAAATATACATCACTCAAGCAAGAGTTTTTTCCCCCCAAGATTTGTTTTCAAAAATTCAGTAGGTAAAGGTAAAGGTTTTCCCCTGACATTAAGTCTAGCTATGTCCAACTCTGGAGGGTGGTGCTCATCTCCTTTTCTAAGCCAAAGAGCCGGCATTGTCCGTAGAAACCTCGAAGGTCATGTGGCTGGTATGACTGCATGGAGTGCTGTTACCTTCCCATTGGAGCAGTACCTATTGATCTACTCACATTATTTATTTATTTACTACATTTGTATACCACCCTTCTCAGTCCTTAGGCGACTCAGGGTGGTTTGCATGTTAGGTTGGCAGAAGCTGGGGCTAATAGTGGGAGCTCACTTCACTCTCCGGATTCAGACCGCCAACCTTTCGGTCAGCAAGTTCAGCAGCTCAGCACTTTAACCCACTGCACCACTGGGGGCTCCCAAAAATTTAGTAATGTTTTGTTAATGCTGTAGTGTATGGTACACATTTCCCCTCATATAAATATCTTTAGTAGTCAACATCATTTGTAGTGCAATGCACAAAAAGAGAACCTCCTTAGTGAATGAAATCTAACTCTGTGTTACCATTATAATAGGCTTTCGTCATTTTTTTTATTTGTAAGGAAATATAAACCTTTTCTGATTTTGGAAGTTAAGCAGGATTAACCCTAGTTAGTGTACTGATATAGTTAATATCTGGTGCTATAGGTTATATTTCAGAAAAAGGAACTGACAAAACCACTTCTGAGTACTCCTTTAAAAACCCTATGAAATGTATAGGGTTAGCATAAACCAACAGGTAACTCAGGGACATGAATTCACACATCTGGACAAATCTGAGGTCTTGCTGAATTTCAACTATCATGACCACAGCCAATAGAGAGGACTTATGAGATTTGTCCAACGAGGAAGTGTCAAATCTGGCGGTGTCCATGCCCCACATTGCCCAACACCCATCAGTCCATCCTATGGAGGAAGTGTCAGCTGTCCAGCTTCCCTGTATTGACTTCTGTTGAATCCGGGAGGCCTCCCATGTTGCCGCCATAGCTGCATATGCTAGTTTATCTATACTTCTGTGACAAAACCCCACCATAAGTTGCTCTCAACCTGTGTGTTCATTTTCTGTAACCTTTTCCAGCTTGTGATCCCAGGCAGATGGTATTTGTATACCAGGGGTCCTCAAACTAAGGCCCAGGGGCCGGATACGGCCCTCCAAGATCATTTATTTGGTCCTCGCTCAGGGTCTGCCTAAGTCTGAAATGACTTGAAAAGACATAACAACAACAACAACAATCCTATCTCATCAGCCAAAAGCAGGCCCAAACTTCCCATTGAAATACTACTAAGTTTATATTTGCTAAAATTGTTCTTTATTTTAATTACTGTATTGTTTAAAATGTTTTTTGCACTACAAATAAGATATGTGCAGTGAGCATAGGAATTCATTCATGCTTTTTTCAAATTATAATCTGGCCCTCCAACAGTTTGAGGGACTGTGACTTGGCCCTATGTTTAAAAAGTTTGAGAACCCCTGCTGTATACCATTCAGCTGTGGGCAAGTGTACATAGGGACCACCAAACACAGCGGACAAACACAAATCAAAGAACATGAAAATCAGCCATAGCAGAGCACCTAATGAACCAACCTGGACAAAGCATATTATCTGAGAACTCAGAAATGCTGGATCACTCTAACAACCACCATGCTACTGGAAAACAATTTTAACAAGATGACATCAATGACTACATGTTTTTAATGGTTTTTATATATGTTTTTATATTGTTATGTTGACTGTTTATAATTGCCCGTTTATGAATGCATGGCATCGAATCGTGCCAATCTGTAACCCACCTTGAGTAAGGCAGGTTATAAATGTCGATAATAATAATGATAATAATAATAATAATAATAATAATAATAATAATAATAATAATAATGTCAGACTACAGAGAGAAGCCATTGAAATCCACAAGCATGTGGACAATTTCAACAGAAAGGAGGAAACCATGAAAATGAACAAAATCTGGCTACCAGTATTAAAAAAAACTCTAAAATCAGGACAGTAAATAAAGAGCAACATTCAAAAAACAGGGGAATTTCAGACATGAAACAATCAAGGCCAGCCAACACCTCCCAATAAATTATTCCCCCTGGCAGGAAGCACCCAGGCCAACTAACACCTCCCAACAAAGGATTCCCTCAGACAGGAACCTCTGAGGATGCCTGCCATAAATGCAGGTGAAAAGTCAGGACAGAATGCTTCTGAAATATGGCCATACAGCCCAGAAAACTCACAACAACTCATTTATCAGCACTTTACCAGCACACACATGTCTTAGATACAGTGTTGTGGCTCATATTTGAAAGCTCAACAAACCTAATAGCATTCTGGGAGGTAAATTTTTGATTAAAGGAGCCTCTTTTTGCCATTTAGTTAATTTTTTTTCTTTCCTAGCCTCCTTTTTGCCTTCATCTCTCTTCTAAGATTAAAGCCTTTTTATTATAAACATAATTCTTATAAAAGATAAGACTCTCCTCAGTATATCTTTATTAATCCTAGTTAAGATAACATTTTGGAAGCAGACAGGAAAAGAGATTTATAAAGAGAAAGGAGACAGTTGCAGATCAGCACAGCAGGAACGTAGACTGATACACTGTGGGAAACAGTTAACAAAGAACTCTTAAGTTAAAAGTTACCTTATGAGTGAAATTTCCACAATAATGTATGCTACCCAATATTCCTTCATGCTTCTTTTGAGTGTACGTATGCCTATCTAAGCATTTCACGTTTCATCCATTATGGAAATCTCTCTTTGGATTTTTTTTTCTGAATTATTTTATCTAGGCCAAATGAAATGAAATTGTATTCTTCAAGTAGCCCTATTGGAATCAGTGAATGGAGGATCTTAGCTCTCACCGTCACTCTCTACAATATCAAAGTGTGTTTGAAGCTTGAGAATTTTCCCCCTTTTTACACTATGGTCCATGAAACCTAACGTACTTCAACCAACTCAGTTCCACTAGCTCCAGTGACTCACATAATTCAGTCTTCAATTCATTTACTCAGTAGAGAAATGCAGTCATTCCAACAGCTTGCACCCCATCGGCTTGACGTCAATGAATTTACTATGAATTAAGAATCCCTAGTTTCAACAGAACATATTATCCTTCTTTGTAATTTACAGTCCCATAGGCTACAGGGACCACCAAAAAGTGCATACTTCAAATGGCTTCAAGGCAAGACATATGTTTGTTAATGTTCTTACTTCACATGTTAGTCATAATTGCCTCCTTGAATAAATGTGATTTATGGCATGCTTCCCAAGACATACTTCCTCATGTGCTTATGTAAACCAGGGGACCATCTACACTACAGAATGAGACTGACTTCATTGCCAGTCTGTCTCTTTTCAAGGTATTTTTGGAACGGTGTTGTCGAAGGCTTTCATGGTCGGAATCACTGGGTTGCTTTGAGTTTTCCGAGCTGTATGGTCATGTTCCAGAAGTATTCTCTCCTGACATCTCACCCACATGTATGGCAGGCATCCTCAGAAGTTGTGAGGTCTTTTGGAACTTTTGTTCAGATCAGTGCACTAGAGCTGTCCAGCAGAGAAGTTCCTCACTAAATGACAAATCCTGGAATTCTTTGAGATTGAACCATGACAGTTATAATGATATCAAATTGATATAACTATGCAGATTTTATTTATTTATTTATTTATTTATTTATTTACAGCATTTATATTCTGCCCTTCTCACCCCACAGGGGACTCAGGGCGGATTACAGTGTACACATATATGGCAGACATTCAATGCCAATTTTAATATACAACATATACAGACATACACAGAGGCTATTTAACTTTTTCTGGCCGCCAGGGGAGCTGTTGCTTTCATCGTCCATCTGTGACACTGATGAAGTACTTCCGCATTCCCCGCATGCTTTTTTGCTGGAGTGCTTTGCTGGAATCTTTTTTATGGCCTCATAAATTAGTTAATTTAGCCTCCCCACACTTTAAGGTAGTACCTAATTTTCCTACTTGACAGATGCAACTTTCTTTCGGGTTGCAAAGGTCGACAACAGGCTACACAATTGATTGGAAACCCACTCCAACCCGGGCTGGCTTCAAACTCATGACCTTTTGGTCAGAGTGATCTTAATGCAGCTGACACTCAGCCAGCTGCGCCACAATCCCGGTGCAGCCCATGTCTGTTTTGGGGGGCTGTTGTTTTTAGGCAGTATGCAATTTCCTACTCAGTGCAACCATGGGATAATCAGCCTAAAGAAAACTGAATTATTTGAATATAAACTAAGGATGGTCAATGGTGTGACATAATGTACAATAAACCACATGTAGTTCATGTTTAATCAGCCCACACACTGCCTTGCCAGAGAGAAAAAATATGCCACGCAGATGAACAATAAAGAACAAGCATCTACTCACATACTGTCCTCATATGAGATATTTAAAATAGTCTTTCTTTTGTCCATGTGGGTAAACTCCTTCAGCAGCTTATGAAGCAAAGCCACACATCAAACTCTGTCCCTCTCTGCTTCTCTCTTCAAATTGTCGCTCTCTGTACCTGCATAGCTCAAGCCTAAACAAAAATGTAACAGTATCCAAAAGTCCCAGGCTCAGCCATCTCCCCAGGCATTGCCCGAGCAATCAGCTTTATGCATCTAATTTTGCAGTTGACACACACACTCACTGATTCCTTGCATGCTCCAACAAATGGCTTTCCTGTGAATGGCAAGGTGAATCCATTCCAAGTATTAGTCTGAATTTTGAAGGAGCTGATTAAGATACTGAAGCTATTTTGGGGATAGGATTCAGCACCTAGGATAGCCAATTCAATTTCCAAATCAATGTGTAACCAAACCAGACTGCTCTTATAAAAATAGTATAAAGTCCTATGATTTCAGTGAGGGACTCCCAATTGCTCCTATTATAGTCTACAGGTTTATCCTCGTGTAAATTGAATGGATCAGATCCCATGTGTTTTGGGCGAAGTAAAGAGATTGTAAATAATTATTTTCATAATGAAAGCATGGAGATTATTCAATAATTCCAGGAGTAATGAAATCTTCTTGATCTAGATTAATCGTGTTGGGCACAACATGCTCTAATCTACACTACAAGCAAAGATTGCAGATACTGTTACATGTTAATACCTAAATTAATCCTCCCTATTGAAGGATAAGATTCCTGGGGAGTTTGCTTAATTCATTATTTTAAATTATTCTGGCTTCTCTAGGGGATACAATAAATGTAGTTGACTCCCATCCTTTCCCTCTAGTGAGAAAGAAACTATTAAATATTAAATCAGATGGTTTTTCAGCTGAAATGATTTTCATTTGGGGCAAGTAGAATTACAAACTAAATTCATCATTAAAGAGTTGAGCAGAGAGGATAGTAATTGCTGTAGGGGCACATGTACCTTGCATCCAAATAGTGGTCAATAAGAGAACAAGGCAAACAAGGCTACACACACACACACACACACACAATTGTAATTCATTTCCAGAAGTACAAATTAATCAGTGAAATGAAATCTAGAAATTGATTACGCAGTTTCAATGTGGATTAAACTGAGATTTGTATAATGGTTTAAGCCTAATGTGAGGTCTTCACATAAACAAGTGGCAATGTCAGAGTAAGAGCAAGCATGTCTTATGGGAGCTGAAATTAATACATAATGTTCTTACTTTTGGTTCCATGCATTACTATGCAAAGTACATTAGGATTTTTTTATATGTCCAGTCTAGCACGTTATGTTTCTCCTAGTTTCTAATTAGAAAAGGGAAATAGCAAATCTACCTTTATGTGATTGTCTGAGGGCGTATCCAGACAGCATCCAAAATGTTTTCCCTCCTGTGTTTTAATGTGGGGCATCCAAACAACACCCCGTGTAAAAACGAAGGCTTTCAGGACAAAGCAGGAAAACCCTGCTTTGTTCTGAAGTAATTTGTCAGCTGGAAAGACCCGGGTCTTTCCAGCTGTGGGTGGTGTCTGGAATGCCCCACATGTGGCTGAAGAAAATGTCTTCTCGATAACTACTATCAACCTCATTTTGGTTGATGAAGTGAATGTCCTCCAGAGAACCTGAGTGTGCAATCTAGATTATATGGGAGAAGGTAATCCCATAGGTAACCTGGACCTAAGCCATGTAGGTAGCATGGATCTAAACCATGAATTCTATACTCTACTCTGTACATTTTTTCATTAATTTGATTTAATTTAAGATAGTCAATAAAGCAGACACTAACAATAAACTTTTCTTACAACTTGACCATTATTCTTGTGGAGAAATCTTCCTGTTTCAATCTAACCATGTTGTGTTATAGTTCTCAACCGCCCTCGGGGTAATTTCAAGATTTTCCCAGAGATAGTAGTTTAGGTTCATTGTTACTACTTCCTGGACATATGACTCATATAGGAATCAGATTCCCTATAGCAAAAGAACTATATTTCATTTCCACCTCAATCTAATTAAAGCCAGCAAGTGTATTGACCAATAAAAAGAGTGAAAACATATGCTTGTTGGTTTAGAATGACATTGCCCTGAACTTATTTCGTTCAACACATCTGTGGGAGGCTTTTTTATCTCACTGTATGAGAAAGCTTAATCTCACATGCATTGACACACACACACCCCTTTCAGTTTCATAGTTCCCAGTTATTGCTGTTAGTCTTATACACATTTCATTACAGTCATGAAAACTCACTCATTTCCAAATATTACAGATCTCACATTTTGAAGTTACGCTTTGTTGGAATGTCAGATGGAGCAACAGATAAGTGTTATACTACTACTAATGCTGACACCCTGTATGTATTGCGTGGTGGATCCAGGATCAATATTATTTTGGATAGGTGACCTTTGATTGCAGTTGTGGGAAGAGCCAAGAAGTCCACTTTCACTTGGAGAAATCTGGATCCAAACCATTGTGTTGGTGTTCTTTCTCAAAGCTATACAATTGTTTAAAACCAACCCAACAAGTATGGGAAAAAACAAACACAGGGAGGGAGAGATTGTATATCCAAATCAAGAAGAACATTGACTAGAACATGTCCAAAGAAAGGCAACCAAAATGAGCAAAGGTTTGGAAACCAAGCTTTACAAGGAATGGCTGAGTAGCTGGATATGTTTTGCTTGGAGAAGAGAAGGTTGAGAGGGGACATGATAGCCATGTTTAAATAATCGAAAGCGTGTCACATTAAGAATGGGGCAGGCTTTTTTTGCTGCTCTAAACACTAAGAAATGGAGCAATGGATTCAAATTACAGGGGGGGGGGGAATTCCACCTAAACATTAGGAAGAATTTCCTGATGGTAAGAGCTATTCAGCAGTGGAATATGCTCCTCAGTGCGTGGTGAAGTCTCCTCTGGAGATTTTAAATAGTGGCTGGATGGCCATCTGTTGAGAGACCTTTGATTGTGTGTTTCTGCATGGCAGCATGAGTTGGACTGTATGGCCCTTGTGGTCTCTTCCAGCTCTGAGATTCCGTTATTCTATGTCATGTCACATGGCAAACAAAACTGATAGTTAGCAAGTTGGTAAGTATATGAGACATAAATGTCTATATTTGCAGTAAATGCTCTGAGATGTCCTATGAGGAGCTGCAAATTTGTAGGTTAAGCCATAATTCTCAATAGTTCCCCTGTTTTGAGGAAAATGTGCATTTAAATATATGTGGTTTTCAAGACTCTTGCAATAGATAGGGAGAACAGAGAGCGATCCACTTTTCATTCAATAGAGGATCTGAAGTAACTTATCATATGTGTTGAAACCTAATAGTTGAAATAGAAAGTAGTACAACTTTTTAAAAAGTGTTAAGCAAACAAACTAAAACATAAATTAAAAAACAATTTAAGACTAAAACAGAAATACATCCTACATATTTTTAGAACACCCATTTCACATCCTTTTACATCAACCAACAAAAGGGTGAAGGACTCTTAGAACAACCCAGGGGTCACAAGGGGGTTTCAGAGGGATCACCAAAGGCAATCAGAAAATATATATTTCTGATGGTCTTAGGAACCCCTCTGGCAGAGAAGGCTGAAGATCTCTCCGTCTGTCCTTCTCTTCCTTTTTGAAAACAGATGACAAATACTCCCATCAAAAGCCCTCCTCCTTCTGTGATTGGCCAGCCCCCCAATCCAATGTATTCAATGTTGACCATGTAGGTAGTATACCAAGTTTGGTACAGATCTATTGTGGGCTGGGTTCAGAATGCTCTTTGATTGTAGGTGAAATATAAATCCCAGCAACTACAACTTCCCAATGTCAAGGTCTATTTCTCCCAAACTACACCAGTGTTCACATTTGGGCATTTGAGTATTCGTGCCAAGTTTGTTCCATACCCATCATTGCTTGAGTCCACAGTGCTCTCTGGATGCAGGTGAACTACAACTCCAAAACTCAAGGTCAATGCCCACCAAACCCTTCCAGCATCCAGCATTTTCTGTTGGTCATGGGAGTTCTATGTTCCAAGTTCAATTCCATCATTGCCGGAGTTCAGAACGCTCACTGATTGTAGGTTAACTATAAATCCCCATAACTACAATTCCCAAATGACAAAATCGGGGGGGGGGGGGGGGCAACCGCACCAGTATTCAAATTTGGGCGTATGGGCTATATGTGTCAAATTTGGTCCAGTGAATGAAAATACATCCTGCATATCAGATATTTACATTACAATTCATAACAGTAGCAAAATTACAGTTATGAAGTAGCAATGGAAATAATGTTTTGGTTGGGGGTCACCACAAAATGAAAAACTGTATTTGGGGTTGTGGCATTAGGAAGGATGAGAAACACTGTCTTAGAATAAGGCTTAATATATATATCCATAATTATGAAAGTTTGTGCTGGGAAAACAAACAGAAGTTGACTCATTGCCTGTTATATATTCCTTTTAAAACCATATAGAAACCCTGCCAGAAAAATGTTGGAAGCTCTACAGAGAGATAGTGGAGTTAGCAATAAGAAGGAATAGAATAACTGTGTTAGAAGGTGGGTAGAAGCTTAGGGAAGGCAACTTATTAAACACACAAAATCCCTATTAAAGTACAACTGTCTTGCACGCAGAGCATACATTCTTCCCAGTTAAAAATAGTTAACAGGCATAGAGTGAGCACATGCAGAGCTAGGAGATATGCCCAACTGAGTAGATCAGTTTATATATTTTAATCCTTCTTAAAACAGGTTTATCTTCCAAAAGAGTCACTCATTTCTTCTTCTTTCCCATGATTTAGCAACCAGAGAGCCTACAGACCCACTGTGCTTAGAAGGGGGATCTCATTTTTCTCCCTAACATCTTTCTTTTTAACAAGTCTTCCAGCAGATTTGGAACATTATTCGAGTATAATTTGTATTTGAACTTTACCATCTTTGATAATGAACACATCTGGGATGAAATTTCAAATCTCAAGAAGCAAGAAAGGAGAGCTGTCAAGATCTTTAAGGGCAGAAAAAGCTCTATTTGTTGCCTAGAGTTTCTGAGACACTGAATAAATCTGTTAATCAATTCATCCACCAAATGTGCCCTGGACATTATTTAGATTCATCCCCCGGCATAAAGGTAAGTGATTCTAAGTTGATCTCCAAGATAGCCAGAACCGAATTAGAGCAGCATGACATCTGCCTTATTTTTGGCAGTTGGATGGCTTCCAGGTGAAAGTTTGCCTCAGTTGAGGTTGTGAACAGTATGATTGTACAGTTGGCCCTCCACATTTGCAATCTTGAATTTTGCTGATTTGATTATTCCTTGATTTGATTAAAATCCATTCATCAGGAATCTCTAAAACAGTGGTTCTTAACCTGTGGACCACAGACCACCAGTGGACCAAGAGGACGAAAATCTGGTATATAAGCCTCCTTCCACTTTATGATTTTTTTTATTTCCACTCCTTTGGTACCGCCTGCCACTCCTTCCCTGTTGCTGACCATGGCATATGTTCTGTATCAGAAACTTGAGTTGATGAGGTCTATCCAATGCTGTTTTCTGAATCAGCACCCCAAACTAAACAAAGTTGACCAAAAACTGATTCTTAACCCTTATGGAAATAAGGTTGGAGAGTGATCCCTCATCAAAGTGGTCCCTGGTCAAGTAGTCCCTGGTGAAAGTGGTCCCTGGTCAAAAAAAAAGGTTGGGAACTACTTTTCTAAAAGTTGATTATGGAGTCATACTGAAGGACCATACTAGCGATTCTCTCTAGGAAGTTCTAGGTTCCCTAGCCCATAAGTCCAATGCTTCCAGTGGATACAGAATCCCACACCTCTCATTCTAGCTCTAACTGGTCAGCAGGCTGTAAAATTTGCCTCTATTAGCAAACAGGTGGTTTTGCTCCTAAACTGGGACCTCTCCTGAAGGATTAGGACTCATGCTGAACCATATATCTGAGCTGTAATCCATAATCAATTGCAGCCTTTCCATCCAATAGTCCAAAGTGGACTATATTGTTCTGGCCAAGCAAAACTTACCATCTGGGCCTGCAATGCTTTCGATGATTAATACTAATTTATTGTATTATTACGAACTCTCATATCTATTCCAATGAATATGTATGACTCAGGGCTTCCTAAAAAGGATCTCAGGCAGACCACCCTTCCAAGCAACTCTTATTACTTGCTGGTTTGAAACCTTTTTTTGAATTTAACCAGACTTGTTCACCCTTTAGCACTGTCTCTCATTTAATTAATTAATAGCTTACTTTATAACTTAATTCTGGAATTAAGATGCTGAAATTCCAACTTAAGTCAATCAGTCAAGTTAAACATGAATGCAATTAAGTTGCCCTTTTCTGTTAGAAAATTTCCAACTGAATTGATACTTAATTGCTTCTAACTAGTTAGTTCTGAACTCTGGAAGAATATTTAGAAGTATCTCACTGTGCTCAATAGAGCATAAGTGTGCACAGTTAATCAATGTGAAGGGGCTTATGGAAGGGTCCTTCTCTAGTATCCTTTACAATGCCTATAGAATAAAATCATAGTTTCATGCTGTTTTGAAAATGTACCTATTGAACCACAAACATCTTTAAAAAATAGAATGTGTCCTATTGTAGGGATGCCTCAAATCAAAAAGTGTGTAGGACAAAAACAGCCGAAGTTTATCACTCTTCCAACCCAGACCTATTTGGACAATCTTGCATAATCAACACAATTAAGTGGCATTTCATCCTTATTTTGTCTCAATCATGTTTGCTTTAATCATGTTCATTTTCGAGCCGAACGAATATGGGAACAATTCTTATCCCTACATACGTATTATGGCTTGAATTTTTTAGCCATTGGCAAAAACATAATTGAAATCAGTGGGGCGGTGCTGGGGCTTAGCAGAACATAGTTCATGCTGTTATGCTGTATAAATCTGTCTTGAAACAAATTTCCTCTTCTGGCAGCTGAACTGTTTACTCTTCCCTCAGGAGGGAAAAATGTCTTTCCTTGGCCTCTGGGTTGGATCTTTGCCAGGCTAATAGATGTGTTTAAGTTGTGATAAAAATTCCCTATTTGGAGAAATTTTAACTCAGGGAATCATATCCCGAGGGAATTTTGACTGAGAAAATCATATTCTTCTGTATCAAGGTATACAGATCTTCAATATGATTAGCACACTGTGATTTAATCCAGGAGGATGTGGTAATTCAACAACCGTTCAGCAGGGAATTACATTTGGAGCCAAAATGGAAATAAGTGGGCAATGCCATTTACTTCAAAGCATTCTTTTTTTTTAAAAAAAATTGATGGACTACTCATGAAATGTCTCAGATTGACAGCACTACATATTGAAGTAATTTACCCATAGAACAATAATAGTGGAGGGAGAAATACGCCTTTAGCCGTCTTTATTACAAGCCTCTTCTCTGATGCAATAAACATCTTAGGGTGGCTTCAGAGATGCGGCAGGAAAGGGGGGAAGTCTCCAATGCAAGACCAAGGAGAGGGGACTTCTAGAGTGTATTAAATTATCATGTATTTACTATTTATCATTGAAAACATTTCTAGTCCACCTTTAATAGCAGAAACCTGCCCAAGGCAACTAACTTAATAAAATGCCATGCATAAAAAGTGGGAAAATTGAATGAAATGAATGAACATGAGCAATCGTGACAAATATCCATCTCAGACAGTATTACAGTTGAAACATCATGCATTACAAGGGAGGTAGTGTGAAACAAAGCAACACTGTCTGTATTCTCTGTGCTCTTTTACAACATCATTCCTGGCTTCAGACCAAGGCCAACCTTTGGCACTTGGCCTGACTCTTAACTTTTAACTGGGTTGGTGGAGTATTTTCTCTTGAATCTTTAGGGCATATATTCATTGAAAGCTTTCAAGGTATAGATTTTATTGAATTTAATTGTGAGTCACCTTATTCTGGAGAGAAACACAAGATAGAAACCAAGTAAATATTGAGAATCCCAACAACACCCATTCTCTATCGATCCATCCACCCCATTAGACAGCATGAAATAGTTTCTTCAAGTGGAAGATGCTGGAGGAGAGCTGAGCCATTATTTTGGTTGTTCCTCCTAAACTCTTGCCCCCACGGCAATGTAGATTTACTACACAAGCAATTAATTTTTATAATATTAGGTGGTGCTTGAGTTGCAATATTGAGGCATGGAAGTCAGTGAAGAGTCTATCAATTAGGAGGTAGTTATATGGATTGAGATGGGCTGCCTTAGCCAAAATATTAATCTCCTATGCTCAACTGAACAGACAGGAAATATCACAGGACACTTTTAGGGAAATCCAGTCCCCATTTATCACATATATAATGCATCACCATTCTACACAAAACCCATCATCCTCATAATTAAAGTTTGCAATAATAGACTATGAACTCTAGCTTTACTATGTACAGCTTGATTGATCATTAAACTGTTGAAAACGGTGATATGGAACATGTGAAGGGGTTGTGGCAGAATAAAAATCACACATAGTTCACATCTTTACCAATCCACACACTGTCTTTCTAGAGAAAAGATATGCCATGCAGATGACAAGTAAAGAATGAAGTGTTTACTCTTTGTTATGTTATGTTAGTACATCATCAAATATCAAAACAGATATGGGTGTTGCTTTAATGCTACCAATACCTATACTGTTGGAGATAGCAACTTTCTCAAGCCTCCTCTATTTAATGTTTTGTCTGTTTATGATGTGTTGTTTATTTCCTGAAGTGTATGTCTTATTTGGTTTGCAGTTTTCTTAGCTCTATGCACTTGGAGTAGTAGGAGGGGCTGCAAACCATGCAATTGGTTCAGTGATTGTTTAGAATGCAGTTTAAAAGGATGACATTGAGGAATGACAGTTGAGGCTTGGGTCGATTTGAGTACAGAAGCCAGTATAGGAAGTTAGACAACTGTTGAGGCTTGAGTCCCATGAAAGTAGACTGTTATGAAAGAGAGCTGTACAGAGCAATATAGTTTTGAAGAGACTGATAAAGAAAGTAAAATATATAAACTGAAACATTTTAAAGTTTAACCTGACAAGAAATGTGTCTGTATATTTAAATACATGAAGTTGTGAGTAAAACAAGCACGTTATTTTAAAGAAGACTACTTGAATCTTTGTCTGCGGAGAGCATTGAATAGAAACAAGTTATTTACATGCCCAGTGATCGTCCATTGCCCAATAAACTAAAGGATCGCTTCAAAAGCTCTGCTACCCAATAGGATATGATCCTAACAGGTCATAATCCATATCCCAATATATACCACATAAGTTGCCATTGTCATCCTAAACACAATATATGAATACCCACTGTAATCAGTGGAATCGAGAGCAACTCATGTTATCCTTTAACATCCAGTGGTTTTTGTCTAATCCTTCAGGAGAGGTCCCAGTTTAGGAGCAAAACTACCTGTTTGCTGATAGAGACAATTTTACAGCCTGCTGATCTGTTAGCGCTAGAATGAGAGGTGTGGGATTCTGTATCCATTGGAAGCATTGGACTTATGGATTAGGGAACCTAGAGCTTCCTAGAGAGAATTACTAGTATGGTCCTTCAGCATGACTCCAGGGGTCCTCAAACTTTTTAAACAGAGGGCCAGGTCACAGTCCCTCAAACTGTTGGAGGGCCGGATTATAACTTGAAAAAAAAAATGAATTAATTCCTATGAACACTGCATATATCTTATTTGTAGTACAAAAACACTTTAAAACAATACAATGATTAAAATGAAGAACAATTTTAACAAATATAAACTTATTAGTATTTTAATGGGAAGTGTGGGCCTGCTTTTGGCTGATGAGATAGGATTGTTGTTGTGTGCTTTCAAGTCATTTTGGACTTAGCTTGACTCTGAGCGAGGGCTGGATAAATGACCTTGGAGGGCTGTATCCAGCCCTCGGGCCATAGTTTGAGGACCCCTGGTCTATTCACTTCAGTGTTTGACATAGATTTGTGCTTACGATGGGAAAATGAAGCTGGGACATCTTTGACAACAGCTCCATATTTATATGAAAAATCCAATGAACTAGAGTTGGGGGAGATGTGTTTGCCATCAGAATAATAATTCATCAAGGCTGCCAAATGCAACAGAATTCTTTCTCACTTCTATTTCTGCATGATGAGGAAGAGGAAGACCAACCTTTAAAAAATGGTGATGTGGTTACCAGTGGCTAGTTACAAGAGATGTATCTAGGTCTGGATAAGGTCACAGAGGTGAGCTGAAACCTTATTTGTAGTGGACAAAAAGCATTCATCTACTAAGAGTAAAGGAAAGAGGGCTAGCCATATTTATAGCATCTGCCTGCTGCTTGAAGAGGCCTATGTTCCAAAGGGAATAGCTCTCCTACCTTCTAAATGGAAGGAGGAAGAGTGGGGATGAGTGAGAAGAAGCCAGCAAGCCAGGAAAAAAATGAGGACAAGATGATGTTGGCACAGGGTGAACCTTTTGAAGCATGAAGGTCAGTTATACACATTTGGTTCAATAAAAGTCACTGTTGGCTGATTGATCTGTTTCTGCAGAACAGAAGGAACTTGCATAGTCCTTACCAACCATATAAGACACTGACATTTCTTTTTATTAGAAGCAATATCCATCACAGTGAACAGCAATTATTTTCTGCACAGTCCACTTGTTACATTTGTAGTATTATACAAAAATTGTTCTGAGACAGACTGATGATAGATGGATAGAGGTGATAGATAGATGACAGTCTGACAGTTAATATTAAAATAACAACACAATCCTGTGTTATTTGACTCATTGTTCATTAGATTTGTTGTATGCCTTTCCAAAGACATTTCCAATTTATGGCAATCTTAAGGAAAAATAGAAGGGGGTGCTATTTTTTTCTTTGTTTCAGGCTGGATCTGCACTGCCCTATATCCCAGGAACGGATCCCCAATTATCTGGCAGTGTAGAGTCATATAATCCAGTTCAAAGCAGATAATTTGGAATCAAATCCTGGAATATAGGGCTGTATAAGTCCAGCCTCAGACAACAAACATCTTAGCCCCAATATGAAGTACCGGGACCCACTTTTTAGGACAACATTAACTACTTGGGTCCCTTCTACACTGTCATATAAAATCCAGATTATCTGCTTTGAACTGGATTTTATGGCAGTATAGACACATAGGTTATCTGCTTTGATAATCTGGATTATAAAATAATCTGGATGCAGATGCTTGTTGTTCATTCATTCAGTCGTCTCCGACTCTTCATGACCTCATGGACCAGCCCACGCCAGAGCTCCCTGTCGTCCGTCACCACCCCCAGCTCCTTGAATGTCAGTCCAGTTACTTCAAGGATGCCATCCATCCATCTTGCCCTTGGTCGATGCAGATGCTAATCATATCAAAATGTGATGAAAGTAGAATTTGTGTTCCTTTTTGCTCTTCGGTGCCCAGATTTTTTTTTAAAAGAAATCTGTATAAGCAGGCATATCTAGCAATAATAGCTAGCTAACTAGCTAGCGATGAATAACATTACCATGGCTATTCTCTTTATTTTAAAAAACTAATCAGTTGCTGGTCTCTTTTTATTATTATTGTTGGATATTTTACTTGAAGTGGAGGTTTTTACTTCTGCCACAGATCAGCTAAAAAGCTACTGCAGCCAGTCCCCGAGTTACACACATCCAACTTACAAATGATTCATAGTTAAGAACAGGGGTGAGACAAGAAGTGAGAGAAATTTACACCTTGGAAGAGAAATTCACTCCTGAAAGGGGCCCCTTGGGAAGATAGGGCGGGATATAAATAAAGTATTAGTATCGTTGTCATGGGAAAAGGTGCCTCCACTGAAGCTTTCTCACCGATCCTTGCTTCCACAACAAGCGTTGTTTTTTTTTTTTCAAAATCTAATTATAGGGACAATAATGTACCTGTTCTAACTTCTCAAATTTCCAAATGCCATGACCCCTTAATACAGTTCCTCATTTTGCGGTAACCCTCAACCATAAAATTATTTTCGTTGCTACTTCATAACTGTGATTTTTGCTACTGTTGTGAATCATAATGCAAACATCTGACATGCAGGATGTATTTTCATTCACTGGACTAAATTTGGCCCAAATATCTGATACGCCCAAATTTGAATACTGGTGAGGTTGGGGGGGGGGGTGGAGTTTGTCATTTGGGAGTTGTAGTTGCTGGGATCTACAGTTCACCTACAATCAAAGAGCATTCTGAACTCCACCAACAATAGGATTGAACCAAACTTGGCATACAGAACTCCCAAGAGAAAATACTGGAAGGTTTGGTGGGCATTGAACTTGAGTTGTAGTTCACCTACATCCAGAGAGCACTGTGGACTCAAACAACAATGGATCTGGACCAAACTTGGCATGAATATTCAATATGCCCAAATGTGAACACTGGTGGAGTTTGGGGAAAATAGACCTAGACATTTGGGAGTTGTAGTTGCTTGGATTTATAGTTCACCTATAATCAAAGAGTGTTCTGAACCCCACCAATGATAGAATTGGGCCAAACTTCCCACACAGAACCCCCACGACCAACAGAAAAAAACTGTGTTTTCTGATGGTCTTTGGCGACCTCTTTGACACCCCCTCATGACCCTCCCCCCCCCAGGGCCCCTGAGAAACAGTGCCCTAATGTAACATATTGTGGGGGGTTCTTGGCAAAATGTGTTCAGAGGGGGTTTGCCCTTGCCTTCCATTCTGTTTAAGTGTGATTTGTCAAAAGCCATCCAATGGGTTTCCATGGCTGAATGGAGATTCTGGAGTCCTAGAGCCCTAGGGTGCATCTACACTGTAAAATTAATGTAGTTTGACATCACTTGAAGTGCCACAGGTTAATATTATGGAATTCTGGGATCTGTAGTTTGGTGAGGCACAAGCACTCTTTGGCACATTAAGCCATGGCACTTAAAGTGCTATCAAACTGCATTAATTCTACAGTGCAGATACACTCCTAGTCTAATACTCAAACTACTCTACCACACTGGCTCTCAGGAGTATCTATATAACTGTTGAAAATGGTGATAATTTAATGTTCCAGAGAGAGTGGTATAGTATCAACACAAAGAAGTAAGTCCCATTGCACGACAGCTGGAAAAATAACTTACATCATCCATGGTTTTTCTTTCTTTCAGTGCGAGACATCCAAGTACTTTAAGCAGAGGTAGCATCATTTATATGTAGCACAGCCTCAGTTCTAATCCCTCTGTATTAGTAAAGTTAACTGCCGTTCATTCAGTACTGCTGTTTGCACAGCTGGAAATGTCGGATAGCATTGAGTTCATCCCTTCCACGATGAGCTTAAACCTACAGCCCAGCAGTGCCTGTCTTGTTTACATCTACCACCATGTTGCATTGTTCACATAAGCATGACTTGTTTTAATGATGTCAGTGTAACACCACAGGTGCCTAAATGCCAATAAACCTTGACTTGCTGATAAACTTGAAAGTCACAATTCAGAGTAGATAATTTAAAGCTTTTGAAAATGATGTTGGCGCCATGCTCCTCTACATAATAGCTAATGGCGTACAATATTGTCAGACGTGTATATTTCCATATACAAAAAGACCGAAGATTCCGATAATGGGTGAAAATAATGCTTGTGTTGAAATAATAAATAACAACCTGGGCTTGAAAATAATAATATTTCATGAGCAACAAAGGCAAACTAAGAGAGAGAGAGAGAGAGAGAGAGATCAATGGTCTATCAGCTGCTTAGCTGATAGTCACTAAATACTTGTACATTTAAGTCACTAAATACTTGTACAAGAGGCAGCTGCCATTCAGAGCCTAATGCAATCGAGAATTAAAGAAATATGGATTTTAAAACCTCCAGCTGTGTGCAGATTTGATTCAACAGTCCACTGCGTTTAGATTAAGGGCTAATTCACACCTGGATATACAGGATGAGACAAAATTCCATTGACAGTTCAATATAATGTATTTATTAATACAGATCTATCATTTAGTAGCAAGAATACATAAATAAAAGAGTTAAGCTACTTGTAAAATCAGTAAAACCAATTAATACATAGACATGTTATCGCAAGTGATGTTCAGCGTCAATCATTAAATAACTAATTTAATTATACAATGTGATGTAAAAGTCAATGTGGAACTTCCTTTCAAACGAATCAAGGATGGTCATTTTTGTTTTGTTCTACCACTGGCAGCCCAAGACCCTTTTAGGCAGTATTTTTGCAATGGTTTTAATGGAAAGTACTACATTTTTTCTTCTATTTCCTCAGTCAATGTTCACATTCTTTTAAACCATGGCTTCTGAATGTTTTTCCCCTTGAATCCCTTTCTTTCTAAGACAGTTTTAAGTTACCCTGGTTATATAGGTATATGAAATAGGCATAACCAATCAATAATTTACTGCTAACTAATCACCATTTGCAGGGCTTGCTAAACAGGTAGTTCTTTTTATGAAGTACACCTGAAGCATCTTCTGCAGAGTCTACTGTAAACACTGCACATCAGAGTTGTGTAACTGTCTAAAAAGGCCACTAGATGGCGTTCAGAAAACTTTCACTTTTTTTGGACCCCCAACATTGAGCTAAGGGAACCCCATTTGGAGTCAGGAGCCACAGTTTAAAAAACAGTGTTCTTTCCATAGGATGGTTGAGTTCAATGTCATTCATGGTCTCTCAGTTAGATTTAAATTATCAGATCATGTTGTGAGTCCCCACAAGTGCTGTGCTGGAGGAAAAATGCAATATAAGAATTTTATGAAATGTTATGTTATCATGACACTTGATAAAGTTTGTGTTATCATTTATATTGAGAGATATTAATGTGTTAATATCCAGAGACAGGGGAAAGGTAAACCAGTAGAGGCATGCTCACAGCATCATGTGATAGGGACAGTCCCTAAAGGTCCATCAGCAAAATGTCTGTGTGTCTGCCTCGTGTATACTGCCTCATCCATACTTCAGGAAATAAAGCCCAATTGCTCATTGGAGGGAAGGATATTAGAGGCCAAGATGAAGTATTTTGGCCACATAATGAGAAAACAGGAAAGCTTAAAGAAGACAATTATGCTGGGGAAAATGGAAGGAAAAAGGAAAAGGGGCCAACCAAGGGCAAGATGGATGGATGGTATCCTTGAAGTGACTGGCTTGACCTTGAAGGAGCTAGGGGTGGTGACAGCCAACAGGGAGCTCTGGCGTGGACTGGTCCATGAGGTCACGAAGAGTTGGAAGCAACCGAACGAATGAACAACTGCCTCATGTGATAAAACCCCCCAAATGAGCAAACTTTGCATAAATAGAAACTCAAAAGTTCTTCCTAATCAAATGTTATAAATATTAGAGAGCATATGAAGAGTGCTAAATCTACAACCAAGGGATTTTCAGGAATGGGAGAAAGTCATAACATAGCATGCCAGATTGACACTGTAAGGTAGTAAGTCAATATTTATAAATGTTGGAAACTGTCAGAGAGTCGCTGTAATGCATCTATAGCAGTGGTTCCCAACCTGTGGTCCGTGGACCACCAGTGGTCCACAAGAACTTAAATATGGTCCACGGCCCCACTGTTACAACACCGTTGCAATGAGAATGACTGGTCTCACGAAACCCTCTTATAGTGACGAGGCTTATTAAATATGGCTTTCTGTGAATGAGCAGATGGCGACTACTGGATGGCATATGTTCTCTATCAGAAACTAGAGCTGATGTGGTCTATCCGATGTAATTTTCTGAATCAGCACCCCAAATAACCAAACTGAATCTAAAGTTGACCAAAAACTGATTTGTAACCCTTTTGGTACCAATGTTGGAGGGTGGTCCCTGGTCAAAGTGGTCCCTGATCAAAGTGGCCTGTGGTTAAGTGGTCCCTGGTCAAAAAAAGGTTGGGCACCACTGATCTAGAGTCACCAAAAAACTGAGCTTTAATGCATTACCTATAGAAATTTCTGGCAGTCATCAAGGGCTGTCCCTTATTATGCACTGCACAGCATTCTGGCTTCAAGGCATTGTGTCCCTGTATATAATGTAACTGATAATGGGTTTTAATGTCATTCTGACCACTGAAAACAAGTTTGCATTTTCATGGTTAGTGCTAACAGAATGAATATATCATTAGCTTGTCCAGAAGTATTATAAAAAATGGACCTATTCTCTGCATTCCAGCTGTTTTCAGCTCTGAATGAGTCAGATAAAGGAAAGATTTTAAAACTTCTTATAGGTCAGAAGGAAGGACATGAAAAGGGCGAAATAGCAGCCTCTTTCCGAACAATCATATCATTGGGGGGGGGGGGGGAGAGATAATTATGGTCTTTGCATATATCTCATAAGTAAAAGTCCTTTCTTCTTCACTACAGTATTATATATATATAACTGCACAGGGAGTGTGTCATATGGTTTTTCAGCATGCCTGGAATTAAATGTAAAGCACTCACAATCTTTTAATGCTCCATAGTTGTGGAAGAGGCATAAGAAAATGGTCTGTGGGGATCCTATATTCGTATTTGAAGGATTTTTACTTTCAGGCCTGGTCAGGCTTTATGACTAGCGCATTTCGGAGAATGCAGTATTCAAGCACAGTGCTTTATAATGATTTCTCCTTATGCTATTTATCTCACTTTTCCAGTTGCAGCGCATTTATCCTCACACAGGCAGGAGCATGACAGCAGAGGAACGAAGACGTCAAAAGAGATTCTGCCAAACTGGGGAATAAGGATTCTCTCTCTTCCCCAACCCCCAACTTCCCTTGAATGACATTTTTTAGGAAAAAAAGCATAGAAATATTAGCATTCCAATGCAAATTAGACTGCTCATCGTACTCGGTACAAAACTGGATCAGGTTTTTTTTTTAGTAGGAAGAAGCTTTAGCTGAGAGTAACTCTGAGAAAGGATATTCACATGAGTTTTTTCCTTTGCAGTGACCCTGGAATTTCCATAATCACATGCCTTTAGAACAAGACAATAACATTTTTGGCAGTTTTAGTTCACATTGAAGTTTTCTTTCCCCTTCCATTGATGTTTTTGTGATCTGCAGTGCATTGTGTAAGGAGAAGTGTGGGCAATTTGGTTGGGGGGGGGGGGGGCTTCAGTAACCTCCATGTACTCACCACATTGCACCCTCCATCTATTTTTTAAGGTATTTTGGATTGTGCTTTAAACTAAAAATATAGGGTGAGTGGGGAAGATGAGGACAAGAAAAAATAAAAAGAGGAGGATGTTATATGGCAAAAACAACCCGCCCACCCACAGCAGGGGACATAGAGAATGTGTTCTCTTTCCTGTCATTCTCTTGGGACTTTATCACACAAAACAGACAAACCAGCATTGTAGCTAGACTATAGACTATAATATTCCCTATCACATGATATCCGATTATCAGTTTGCCTCCCCATCTCTGCGATTCCCCCATCCCCAACTAAGTCATCAATAGCTCCCCATCTATATATCCAGTATCTTCTGTAGTGCAACAAATCCTTGAAATTCCACAATTTCACTAAAAAAAAGTAATACTAAATAAACGACGAATAGTACAGGAAGGCGGGGTTATGAGGATGTGGAAAAGTATAATCCTGGGATCAACAATTGGCACAATTGCACTACTGAAGACATTTGTGGCATCATAGGTGCTCAATGCAGTTATGTATCCACTATCTATGCTAATGTGACTGTAATGGAATAGTAAGCTGGTGTGATAAAGTCCTTGGTCTGAGAATCAGCTCTCTGCTTCTAGGAAAACAAAAGCATGCTCAATTTAGCCCCTTGCCTTCAACTGCAAGCAACTTATTGAGCCTGCTTCAGCTTTCCCTGAGGCATGAAGCTGACTCTCAGAGCCAAGAGAATTAATCATCATTCTCCCTTGACAAACAAGAGAGAGGCTGAAATACTACATCAAGAAAGCAGCGTATTAATGCTCCACCTGTGCGGTCTGTGTCTTCCCATTGCCCCGGCAACTGTAAAGCCACAAGAGAGACCACGCTTACTGCTTACTGGTATGGATAAGAAGGAAAAGGAGAGACAAGTTAGATGATGAAGAAGCAGCTCGCAAATGGAGTGACCACCCCTTTCTTTCTTCCCTTTGGAGTCCAGAATAGCTGCATCTTCTGCCTGATAAGCAGACCTTCCTAGGACTTGGCATTTCCCATGTGTGGAGATGTTTTGGATGTGATAGAGAGTCTTGACTCTCTTTCATTTTTTTCTGAATGTCTAATACACATATAAAACACAAGGCCTGTGGGCCGAATTTGGCCTACCATGTCATTTTATGTGCTCCATGAGGTTTCCAATTCTAGAACAACATGGTTACATTTATACAGTCTTAAAGTTACAAACAACCCTTTGAAGGCAACCGTAAGGCTGATCTGGCCATCACTGAAAATGAGTTTAACACTCCTGGTCTAGTAGCTGAGAGTCCTCCATTGTGTCATTGGCAGATGGTTATTTGGCAGTACATGTGCTTCAGGGAGCTCTTTTGGCCCTTTTCACATGTGGCAATTGGCTTGCCCATGGAGCCCCACAGCACTCATCAAATGACATAAGGTGACTTTCGGTGGGGCTCCGTGGGTGGGGCTCCATGGGCTCTACCACCAACACACCAGCCACCCCATGTTCCAAAAGGAACAACAGGGCTTTGGCGCAACAGCAACACTTCACCAGGTGAGATGGGGAAGCATCAACTGGCAGCCGTGGTGCCTGAATGGCTGAACTGCTACCCCACTGTCGCCATTATTTGCCACGGAGGCTGGCAGATCACAGCACTCCTCATCCAGGCCCTTTGTTTTTGGAGTCTACTTTGATACCACCACATACTTCCTTGACCCCCTCCTTCTTATAATCAATATCCTTGATAATTCCTATACGTTTACTAGCAAATTTCAATGGAAAATAAATCAGCCAAGATTTGCCACTGCAGTTGCTTTTTTGTTCTAGAGGGGATGTTTGTTCTAGGGGGGATGTTTCAGGCAACCTTTGGAGACATGGAGGGCCAAAGAAACATGGGTGGTATGAGACTACATGTAATGTATAGTCTGCATTTTTCCGACCCTTATTTTAATATTTATTTTATCTTCATTCTGGTATAGAGCAACATTTTCTTATAACAGACAAAACTGACTGCCTTGGAACAGTATTTTATGTTGTTTTTAGGATGTACAGCTAAGATGTAGTCTAAAAATAGAAAAGTGGATCTAGACTATATTAAAGTTTCCACTGACATATATGAAACATAAGTCATTGGAACAAGTTAGTACTGATTTCAGTGGGAACTAAATTCTACTGAATTATAGAGATTCTTGTTTAGACAGGAAAAATAAATAGCCAGATTTGGAAAATATGGCAGGCAGATGTGTTGGGGAGGCAGAAAACAACCACAAGTGCCTTTTCCCCTTCCCTAGTTGTAAAAAATGAAACAACAACAACACTTAATTTATAACCCACCCTTTCTCCCTGAAGGGATTCAGGGTGGTTAATGTATTTACAAACTAACAACTTGCTATTGCATGAGTATACACTAAAGCAGCTGCCTGACACAATTGCCTTGCTTTGTTTTTGTTCTGGAAATCCATATACACTAGAATTAACACAGTCTGATATAACTTTAACTGCCATGGCTCAGAGCTGTGGTATCCTGAGATTTATAGTTTGGTGAGGCACGAGCACACAGAGAAAGCTAAAGAGCTTGTAAAACTACAACTGTCGTGATTCCATAGTATTTATTTGTTTATTTACCGTATTAATACCCTGCCTTTCTGTATCCCGAAGGGGACTCAAGGCAGCATACATATAGGCAATTATTCAATGCCTTAAAACATATGCCATTCAGGTAAAATCAAAATTAAAATATGATTAATACATACTAATGATCCCCTGGGCAACGTCCTTGCAGACGGCCAATTCTCTCATGCCAGAAGCAACTTGCAGTTTCTCAAGTCACTCTTGAAATGAAAAAAAATACATATTAAACATTTTAAACTTTTAAAAATATTATATTCAATATAAATCACGCCATCCATAATTGTAGTCCGAAGACATTCCATATCGAGCCATGAGAAACATGGGAGTTAAAGTGGGGTCAAACTGCTTTAACTCTCCTGTGTAGATGCATTCTGGGATGAACAGTAGATAAAGGAATGGTTCATGAAATGTTTACATAAATTGTTATGCATTGGGTGGTGTACTCTATGATCAGAGATTCAGGATATCTGCATACCCATCCCCCTCCAAACACCTCACCTTGTCACACCCAGCACTTTTAATTTTTAATTTTAATTATTACATTTCGCCCGGCCATTGTTTTTGATCGCGTCATTAGGTGTTGTTAATGTTGTTGTTATTCTTTGCTATTGTTTTGTTTTTTGAGTTATTGTGTTGTTGTTGTTGCTGCTGTTTTTATTGTTGTATTTGGGCTCAGCCTCTTGTAAGCCGCACCGAGTCCTTCGGAAGATGGTAGTGGGGTACAAATAAAGGATTATTATTATTATTATTATTATTATTATTATTATTATTATTATTATATCGCCCACATCCTCACCCATAAAATGTCAGAAATTATCTCCTATCTACATACATTTAAAAAACAGTCTATAAGTAAACAATTCACTGAAGTCTGAGCAAAGTGTTTTGACCGCAACCAAAGTTCCATTCCCTTTCCAAGTAAATTGGGAGATTAGCATATTTGTTACACTGCCACTCTGTAATAAATATTCAATAAAATATTAGTTGTGTATTATATCAGAGGGATAATTTCCTAATATAGTAATAATCACCCTTGACTTTTACCTCAGATTTCTGCTCCCTGCCCCCACACAACGCACTTTGTTAAACCTGCTCCTAGAACTAATGTGCTTATTACTGAATAAATTTAGGTGTATCCGTTCAGATTAGTTTCAGGCACAGCATCTTTCCTTGGTGGCTTCTTTGTCTGTTATGGTGAGTTTATAAATATTCACTCCAGGGATACTCTTGACAATGCCAATACATCTTCCCAGATGTAGATTTTGTACACCTTTGATATAAACCTGCTGAGAATCCTAACAGCCTATGTCTTTTGTCAGAACATTAACTATGTAATAGTCCTTGCTTCTCTGTTTAAAAAAATACAGTATCGTTATTCACAACTGTCTCCCTATGGAAGGTTTTGTTATTTAAATATTCAGGTTTTCACTTCTCCACAGGTGGAGATATTTGCCATTTACTTCACAATAAGAGCGAGCAGAATCTTTCAAAACACCTAGAAGTTCAGGACTAAACAGCCAGAAATGTTTTTTTTTTAATATTAATAAAGGCTGTGTTGTCAGCTGTAATTTTAAAATGTTATCCTTGTGGTTGTTCTTAAGGGCAAAGTGAACTTCCTGCTACTACGCTAGGTTAGTTACTATCCTATGGGATTACTACTCAGATTCAGGGTCTCTTTTTCAGCTTGGAAATTGTGTACTTTGTGAAAGGCAACCTTCATGACTCCCTAATGTCTGGGGACATTTCCAATAAACTCCAGAATATATCCTGACAACGTTAAGCTAGGTCTACACTGTTGTCTAATCCAGCATCTGACCTCAGATTATCTGCTTTGAACAGGATTATATGTGTCTACATTACTGCCATATAATCCGGTTCAGAGCAGATAATCTGTATTTTACATATCGAGAGAGAGTTGCCAGATGTACAAGCTTGGTTTAGAAAAGGCAGAGGAACGAGAGACCAAATTGCCAATATCCGCTGGATAATGGAGAAAGGCAGGGAGTTTCAGAAAAACATCTACTTCTGTTTTATTGACTATTCTAAAGCCTTTGACTGTGTGGATCATAATTCTGCAGTGTAAATGGATTTCTGGGAACCAAAGAATACTTCACACAAAGAGTACTTCACACAAGATCCCCCTCATTCCCAGTAGCTGATGGAGAATGCATTCCATTGAGTTCAAGGAGAACCACTGGTTGAAAGCAACTCACCAAGGGCTCTTTCACACAGCCCTATATCCCAGAATATCAAGGCAGAAAATCCCACAATATCTGATTTGAACTGGAATATATGTCAGTGTGGACTCAGATAACCCAGTTCAAATCAGATATTGTGGGATTGATTTTCTGCCTTGATATTCTGGGATATAGGGCTGTGTGGAAGGGCTCCAAGTTAACTTCTAGTGGTTTCCTCGTCTTGCCTGAACTATTTTACACATATGCTCTCATGTGAAATTAATAGAATTGATTAGCTACAGCATCTCAAGGCTCAAGTTCGCACTAAGCAGAATAAATTTATAATATTCTAAAAGTCAAAATCCTGAAATGTCACTTCACCACTCTGAGACCAAATAATCTATTCACCATGTTAAGTAGATTGTACGAGGAGCAGAACGATAAGCCTACTACGTTGTTAGCACTGTAATGAAAGCAACAGACCATGACAAGGTTAATCCCTGCCATTAGGAGTTATTCTAGCACACCTTGTTGATAGTAAGAGAGTCTCTACGTTGTGGTTTTATTAAGCCTTTTATAAAATAAATGCTTAGTGTTCACCCAAATGTTACTATGGCTGTTCAGTAACATTACAATAGCAGATCTTCTTTATGTTTCAAAATATAGGGTGCCCAAGAGATCTCAGATTCATACATTCCAATATTGAGTATTTCAAATTAAAATCCAACAGTGATTTACATCATTACCGCTACGGACTGACTTCTTTTCTGTAATCAAAACAACTAGAATTCTGTATCACAGCTGGTTAGTGTTGATGGTGAACAGCTTTTCTTGAATCATCAATTGCAATGAACATGTTTTACAATTTAATATAACTTCATAATATTCAATAATGGTAGCTCTATAGCAAAAAATGTACAATAATTATTCAAAACATTAATTTAACAAAGTTTGCCTGCACGTTTAATTAGAAGCTTCTTTTTTGCTATTTCTTGCTGTTCAGTACAAAAATACTAATTAATAGCTTCCTAATTGGTTTTTTTTTTTCCAAATCAGGTCTTTTTCCCTGAAAGAGGCTTCAGTTATTGGTTTTCTTTCATTCTTGTGTTCTTAATTTAAAGTGAAAAGAAAATAAAGAGACGATACTGCTCATTAAAGCTCCTCATGTCCAGTGAAATGGAAACTGACTGATTATATGGCTATCAATGCCATGTCCAACTCTACTTTGGGCACATCTACAAGTTGCACATGGAAGTTTCTCTCTGTAAGAACAGAAGAATTAAAAGGACTAAACCAATCCACATTCTGCTGTAGCTGCATCTTAAATTGGGAACAGAGATTTCTATAAGCATAAAAGAGAAGAAAAACAATACAGATGACACTTGACTATAATGTGTTGGCTATGATCTTGCCAGATTTTTCTAAGAGATAGAGTGATGGGTGGTCAATCCCGACTCAAGAGAAAGCATGGAATATTTATGGAGCTCCACTGGCTGCCGTTTATTTTCCGGTCCCAATTCAAGGTGCAGGTTATCACCTACAAAGCCCTGAATGGTTTGGGACCCGCCTACCTTTGTGACTGCATTTTCTTCTATGAACCTACATGATCCCTTCGATTTTCCAGAGAAGCCCTTTTCTCGCTCCCACCCCCGTCGCAAGCATGACTTGTGGGGATGAGGGAGAGGGCCTTCTCTGTGGTGGCCCCTCGGCTCTGGAAATCGCTTCCCGGAGAGATTAGGCAAGCGCCCACCCTGGCAGTCTTCAGGAAGAGCCTAAAAACCTGGCTGTTCTGGTGTGCCTTCGATGAATGAACAACAATCCCTTACCTTGACCAAACCCTGCATAAAATGTCCTTCAATGCATTTATCTCACCCTTTAGTGAAATGAAACCCCATTGTTTGTCCCACCTGAACCTCCCACCAGATATACTACACTACTTATCTCACCTAGGGTTTTGGAGCCCCCAGTGGCGCAGTGGGTTAAACCCCTGTGCTGGCAGGACTGAAGACCGACAGGTTGCAAGTTCGAATCCGGGGAGAGGTGGATGAGCTCCCTCTATCAGCTCCAGCTCCTCATGCGGGGACATGAGAGAAGCCTCCCACAAAGATGATAAAACATCAAATCATCCGGGCATCCCCTGGGCAACCTCCTTGCAGACGGCTAATTCTCTCACGCCAGAAGCGATTTGCAGTTTCTCAGGTCACTCCTGACACGACAAAAAAAAAAAACCTAGGGGTTTTTTATAAAAAAAAAAAGCCTTTGCAATTGGCCCTGCCCACCCTGATTAATTATTGTGATTTTATATTGTATCTTGGGTTTATTATGTACTTTTTAATTATATTTTTATTTGATGTATTCCTGTATGCTTGTATATTTGCTTAAAATGAAATAATACAGTAAAACTTGCCTCATAATCCTCCATCATTTTATGAAGGACACAGTAAACATTTCAGAATAGAAGCAGTTAAAAACAGGGTGATAACAAATGCAAGGCATTTTCCAGGTGTGCTCAAGAGCAGTTCTGTTCATTTTTCACTTTCCTTTCTTGATTTAGGTTGTGCCATGTCTGTCTCAGAAATTGTTATGCAGGACTTCGGGAGCTGTTGAAAATTTCATGACATTTGGACTTGAAAGGCATCGAAGGTAGAAGCATGGCTTTTCTAACATACCTGGGATTAAAAGCCATTAGTGTCACACTGTACTTATAATTCACAGGGAATTATATTTTGGTGTGCCTTGTGATTCATGGCATACTAACCTATGGCAACATAAAGAGCAGTTAATTACTAATTTGCAGCCCCCAAAAAAGAGTACACTGGTTTTAACAAGGCGAGATTTAGGAGCTGTGAGAAGGCTGTATTTTTCATCCTTTCCTTTTCTCTTTTTATTGAAGAACTCCAATTTATCCAGAAAGACCACAGTTGTAAAACATTCAGAAAACAGAAGTGTTTAATGTGGATTTGTATAATTATATTTTATTCAATTTTACAGCTGTAAATGCTGGTCTGGAACTCAGCTTTGTCATCATATCTATTATTATTATTATTATTATTATTATTATTATTTCTGCCCCAAGGCTTCATTCGTCTGTACATGTGGAAATAATTAAGTGATTTTGTATAGTAATATTTCCAAATTGTCCCTCATAAATTCAGAAAGCTTTGTTGGTCATTTGGGAGGATTGCACTGAATGGAAGTGTGAATCACTAAGGATTTTAAAAAATATGTAATGGAAAAAATATATTGAGGCCCAATACTGTATAAATGAGGTAAATGTTTGTTTCCTTTGGTTTTATTAGGCATGGATCCCAACTGCAAAACCTAAAATTGTGTGGGGAGCATTAATTAAGGACTAGGTCTCATGACCAATACAAGGCAGAAATATATGGGCATCAACTCAAATAATCGTCACAGCATTATTGGAAATAGCAACCTTCTCCAAGCCTGCACTAGTTATTTGTTTGTATATAATTGAGATTGCTTGCTGTATTGTATATGCAGTTTTCTTTAACTCTATGTTGTGGGCAGGGCTGCAGACCATTTGATCAGATCTGGGACTATTCAGGACTCAGACTCCATTTTACAAATAGTCTGCTTTCAGACACCAGTAGAAGCCAAAGTCATTAGACTCTCAATGTAGAAACAGTACAGTTTAGAAGTCAGTAGAAACAGTATGCTTTCAGAAGTCAATCGAAACAGAATGCTTTAGAGAACAGAGACTCTATTAAACTCTCAGAAAAGAGAGATGCTTTGGACTTTGGACAGTTTATTATAAAAAAAAGGTGCCCTGTGTTACCTACACAGAGGAAATACGGTACTTCAAATTCTGTAACTGGATTGATAAGCAAAGTACCTGTATGCTGAATACATGCCGTTTGTGAGTAAACCAACTATGTTACTTTTAAAGAAGTCTACTTATTTTTTGGTCTCTTGAGAGCATGATTTAAACCAAGATGTTTTAAAGGAGAGTAGACATTTTTGGGCAACTGAAAAAACACTTGGTTGTGTGTGTGTGTTTGTGTGTGTGTGTTTGTGTGTGTGTGTTTGTGCATGGCATATCTTTGTCCCTAACAATTCAAAGAGATATCTAGGTATATCAGTTTAACAGCCGAGAAACCTAATTGCCTTGCATGAATACTAGTGGATATTTACCACTAAAAAGGTTGACTCGAGTGAGTTTTTCACTCTTCTCAGGGATATTCCTATTTTCCCAAAATGGTGGTGAATGCCATTTTCCAAAAGGTTATGGAGATTTGTATTGAAATGTGATAAAATAAATTTCAAATATCTTTTTTAAAGGTTATGGAGATTTCCATTTCCCAAAAGGTTATGATCTAAAAGTCATGCCTTCCCAAAAGAAACAACTTTATATGTACTGCTGTCCACTCCAACATAGATGGTGCAACAGTATACAAACAATAGGAAAGCTTAGAGAAGACAATTATGCTGGGGAAAATGGAAGGAAAAAGGAAGAGGGGCCGACCAAGGGCAAGATGAATGGATGACATCCTTGAAGTGACTGGATTGACCTTGAAGGAGCTGGGGTGGTGACAGCCGACAGGGAGCTCTGGCGTGGGCTGGTCCATGAGGTCACAAAGAGTTGGAAATGACTGAACAAATGAACAACAACAATGTTAGTCCTGTTTCTGGGTATACGTGACCTACTGATTCCAAATATGCCACCAATTTCCCCCTATTAGCTCTAGTTTTGAGATGTGCTATCTCCCAGTTACCATCTGTTCATGCATAGAATACCAGGATAACCATAGCTAAGAAACTAGAGCTGATGCAGTTTATCCAATGTAATTTTCTAAATCAGCACCCCAAAGAACACCGGGAACAGGCCTAACAACTAAGACACTTAGATTTGTGTGTGTGTGTGGCTGTGTTATTAATGAGCTCATAAGGTTTTACCTATTGCCATTTCATGGACTTGAATGCCACAGCCTCAACTAGATAAACAAACCTTTCAAATATAATGGCACCAAGGTCTCAAATGTCCAGCATCTCAGAGCATCAAGACCTGAAGCATGTAGAGTTTGAGTGTGTTGTTTGTGCACTTAAAAGGAAGTTGGCTTGAACTGAAGATCAATTTCACCTAAGCTATAGATGAGAACTGTCTGTCATGGTGAGATGTTGAGGAGTTTCTTTTTCCAACATGAAACATAAATATCTGGACTTGGGTGGGGAAGGAGTGAAGGTGTTGAATGTTCAGGTCTTGATAGGAAATACGTTCTAAGTGCTCAGACTCTTACTCAGCAAAGTAAACATTTTGCAGATGTAGCCAGTCTTTCCAGGTGGTCTAACATCTCACATGTAGCCAGAAAAAGAAGGGGGCACATTTCCCCCACTTTAATATAAAGCTTATATACAGAAACTACATAGAGATGTGACCTCATGCACAGTAAAAGTGTGTATACTTAGTTAGATAACACTCCACTACTAGAGTTCTGGTTACCTAGGTGACATTTGTTTAAAATTTATTTGAAATTCATGGCACATAGGAAATTGCAAGTTATTTTAACTAGAGTACTGAACCTAGGACTTTCTACATGCAGCAAATACTGTGTTTGTATTGCGATTCCAGTTGTTAAAGGTAAAGGAATGAGGTAACTGAGGCACTATAAAGTCTTCGGAAGGTACTGTGAGAGTAAACATGTGGCAATCTTCATGACCATAGACTTTAAGATAATATAATATTCATCACTAGAAGCAAAATGACCACTGGCAAATGAGTCACATTTCAAATAAAGTTGTCCTGAAAATAATGATAAAAAAGTTACTTATTTCAGAAACTTTGCATGCCCCCCCTCCTTCAATATTGCTTTTCTTTTATTTCTTTGTTTATCATTCTGATGGAAACCCACTCTGTTCATCCCAAACATAGGAGCTTTCATGACTGAATTCATAACATGGGGGGGAATCTGCATATGGAAACAAGATATCATTTGTGTGAAGTCAAGATATCATTTACATTTGAATATGGCATTTACTCTTTCTCAATTGATTTAATGCACATTGTCTCGTGTATCTGTCTTAATAGTATTCTTACTGAAATGTGTTTCACGCCTCTGTTTTCTGTATCAAGATGCTTCTCCATTACATTGGGATTCTTCCACATCTCCTTCCTTCTCTGAAGATTTAGTCAGATTCATGGTGACCCTCTCCAAATGCCATTTTTTTGTATTTTTGTAATTAACTACAGATCTGAGTAGTAATACTTCATTTATTGTCTCTTTGCTCTTTCCCGCATCTGGGTTTCCTAGTTCCTGCTGTGGTACCCAGATAAAGATGCCAACATTTGGTATGCATATATCTTACCATTCATATATAGAAGCAGGTGTGTGGTTACGCAGGCTGGCAGTTCTTTATTCCTCTCAATAATTTCCATCTCCAGTACCTGATGAACTAAGGCCTCTTCCACACAGCCATATAACTGAGTATACCAAGGCAGAAAATCCCACAATATCTGCTTTGAACTACCCTATCTGAGTCCACACTGCCATATATTCCAGTTCAAAGCAGAAAATGTGAGATTTTATTCAGCTGTGTAAAGCGGGCCTAAGTTAAGCTACATGTCATATCATAGCAGTTTAAACCAATTAAACACACTGAAAAAGATAGATTGGGGGGAAGAGGGGATGACTTTAATGATTATGTTTACATATTCATTAAAATACTCAAGCAACATCCCTTTCTGTCAGGGCATACAGTAAATATGCCTTCCTGGCTCTGCCTTGAGTCCCAGGAAAAGCGGTATATAAATAGAGCATTAGAAGATGGATGGATAGAGCTTTTTATTAGAAAAATGCACTCAAGTTTTCTTTGTTTTATTTGCTATCACGTCACCTGCCACTAGAATGAGGCATTGACAATAGATGGGATTGCGGCTTTTGCAAGCAATCCTGGTATTCCTTTCAAAGGTGGAAATGCCCAGATGATACCATATATGTACGTATATATAAAGCTGGACAGCAGACCAGTTGGAGTTTGCCACATAGCGTTCCTACCCCATCTATTGTGTTCACATATCTGTTTTTTGCCATGCATGTTTAAACAAGTTTGAATGATTTGTGCATTAATGGCATAGTTTGGTATTGTATAAAGAATTATCAAGAAAACAGGGCAATGCATGGGGACTGGGGATGGGTTGGGGCTGACAGTCAAACAGTGTTGTAGTTCAGGCAGTGCAGCCTTGTGATTGTGGCTGATACTAGTGTCAATGTGGATGTGGATCATGGGAACTCTAGGCCTGCGAGCCAACATGAGATTTTAAGTTCTGAAAATGATTAGTCTGTGTCTCCAGCAGTTAGTGAAGGTCACATTCCAGAGAGTTGCTGAGACGGTGAAGAGGAGCAGGTCTCTAGAGGCAGGAGTTCAGGGACTGAAATGCCAGGTGCAGAAAATAATGATTTGCAAGATAGGAGACTTAGTTTTTGTAAACTTCAGGTTGCTCAGCAGAATCTCCAAAGGTCACAGTGCCTGTTACAGAAGAAATCCATATCAGAAACTCATATGAGGAGGCATGACTTCATGTGTATATTAGAGGCTGGGAACATTTTCCAGCCAGTCTGGTCAACAATGGAATTGAGACAACAGCTCTTGCAAAGTCCTAGCCAAGCTTTCTGATTGAATTCTAGTTTCATGTCTTTGCTCCTGTTGTATGTTTCAACATTTGAAGGATTATTCCTGAATTTTTATATTGAATTCTATGCTACCTTGCCTTCTTGGTTTTCTTGTATGCCTGTACTGGATGTCCTGTTGCTTTAGGATTTTGGATTACTTTTGTGCCTTGAACCTTGTGGACTATTTTATATTATGGTCTTCAAAGCTTTTACTATTTTTGCTGAACTGCTTTTTATATATAATCCTCAATAAACTGCTTTGCTAATTTAACATGGACTGGAGTGTGGTGGTTAAGTACAGAGATGTTTCCTGGCCTGGAGTGCAACAATTGGATTGTCAATACAAACCTTAAGACATGCTTTAAGAGTCATCTCAAAATTCACTAAACAATACCCTTTTGCTTCCATAAACTGAATCAAAATGATTTTCTGAACAATTACATTATTCGTGGCATACTTTAAATGATCTCAAAATTCTGTAGTCAAAATATTAGATGGCTTATGCGACAGGCTTTAATTTCATAACATCAGGAAATTGCCAGTGATCTATGTGGAGGTAGGTTCATTGATCAGCTGAGAACTGTTTGATCCTGGAACACAGCGAGGTCAATTTAACTCTGTGAACGTGCTGTGTTGAGACACTTAGAAGAACGGTGGGTTTAAAGAGCACACAAATTATGGAATAACTTCCCTAGGGAGAAGCTCTCCATGCACCATCTTTGTTGACCTTTAGAAGGTTAATTAAAACTTACCCATTCTACTAGACATTTGAGGATATCTGGATATATTTGAGATTTTCATGTTGTCATGATTGATAGAGGGGAGGTAACTAGTTTTATCTGTTTTGCTTAAAGGAATAGACTATTTAAAAAATATACATTTAACAGCAATTGCATCACAAAACCAAATCTGGCAAAACCTAAAATGTTACAAATTATCCCCCCACCCCTCCCCAACCATTTGTGCTTTAATTACAGATACAGAAGCTACCAAAGAAAAGGGAGAGAGAAATCAAAAGTGTGTAATTAACGTTACCATGTTTCATTAACACACAAATAATATTTCTGCGGGTCATACAATTCACATGCATATTTTATTATACTGATCAAAATAATTTTTATATCTGACCCTTATCCTCCTGCATGCTTTGAAGATAGAAAACCAGTGGTATAGTCTATATGTTTAAAAGAATTTTTAGAAAGAATTGTGGAGTTAAAAGGTACTTTTGATGTTTGTTCTTTCTTTTCTATCACAAGGGCATTCGATGCAGCAAAGGAAGAGTAAGTAGAAAACATTAAGGCTGAGGAAATTTCCATGGCAATCATGCTCATTTAACTCTTTCCAATCATTTAACATAAAGAGCTGGTAGACAGCTATTTGTTTATTAGTGGCATAGAGGCAGCATTATGAATTGCCCATTTCATTGTTAGTGGATTAATGAAGATCATATCATACACTGAGAATAGACCCCCTCAGTTGTTAACCAGATAAAGGCAGATGTATGCCATTTCATTCGACAGTCCCTATTAGTTTTCAAAGGAGCAGCCTAGTTAGACTATTCCAGCAAAACAACAGAGTCCCTTAGTATTTCTATAGACTGACAACTTTATTATGTCACAAGCTTTTGTGGTTGACAATCTGCTCCCTTAAATGCCTGGAACATAATCTCAATTTTTAAGGTGTGTATGCATGACATATATGTTAAAAGGTGAGTTTGAACTGAAATTGTATATAGAAAGTAGCAATTATAACAAACTCTAACAAACATCTTGACAGTAATGAAGTTAACACATGTGGTTAGACAAACATCTATTTATCTAGCATGATAAGACCTTACTGGTATATGTCTCTGCTCAAAGAACTGATCAGGTCTTCCCAGTCTAAGGGTGCATCTGCACTGTAGTTATAATGCAATTTAACATATGATTTAGCATATGGAATCGTGGAAGTCATAGTTTTACAAGGTACTTAGCTGTCTCTGCTTCACCAAACTACAACTCTCATGATTTCACAGCATTGAACCATGACAGTTTAAAGTGCTATCTAACTGGCTTAATTCTACAATGTAGAATGCAGCCTTGAGATGGATCTATGCTGCTATATAAAGCAGTTTGGAACTGTATTATATGTTCAGTGTAGACCCATATAATAGTGTTGCACGCTGAATTTGTTTCTGCCATTTCCTTCGTTTCTTTTCTGTCTTTTGTTTCCTCAGGAGCACGGAACAGGAAGGCCTGTCCCGCTACGGAAATCAGCTCATCACAAAAGCAAGCAGGAGTGGATCCCAGCTCCTGGCCTGCTTTTCGGCATCACAGAGGAAGAGGTGCTCGGCTCCTGGTCCTAGCAGGCGCGAGCACTCTAGGCCTGCATGCCACACACGCACTCTCTTTCCAAGGAGATTGCATGTGTGGCATGCAGGAGCGCCCACACCTGCCAGGGTCTGCAGCCAAGTGCCTGTTACTCTAAAGCAGGGGTCCACAAACTTTTTAAACAGAGGGCCAGGTCACACTCCCTCTGGCCATAGCTTGAGGACCCCTGCTCTAGAGTAAGAGGCGCTTGGCTGCAGGCCCTGGCAGGTACGGGCTCTCTGGGCCTGCATGCCACACACACACTTTCTTTCCAAGGAGAGTGCGTGTGGGGCATGCAGGAGTGCCCACACATGCCAAAGCCTGCAGCCGAGCGCCTCCTCTAGAGTAGAAACAGCAGGTAAGAAGAAGCCTCCTTAAAGTGCGTGCCAAGAAGTGGAGCCTGGGTGGGAAGCCCCCCACCCCCACCCCCACTATAATGGGCTGATAGAAAACTGGACTTTTCGGCACTGGAGAGCGAAAACAGATATCTGCCCTCCCGATTTAAAATGTTGGGGGTTTTTTTGGTTGTGTCAGGAGCAACCGCTCCTGTTGTGAGAGAATTGGCCATCTGCAAGGACGTTGCCCAGGGGACGCCTGAATGATTTTTGATGTTTTATCATCCTTGTGGGAGGCTTCTCTCATGTACCCACATGAGGAGCTGGAGCTAATAGAGGGAGCTCATCCGCCTCTCCCCGGATTCGAACCTGCGACCTGTCGGTCTTCAGTCCTGCCAGCACAGTGCTTTAACCCACTGTGCCACCGGGGGCTCGATTTAAAAAGTGATTTTCCAACATGTGATACAGAATTCAGATGAAGTGTTGTGCTCTGGTACCTTTTCACAAATTTCTCACTTGAGTGGCATTGGCTATAATTCGTTCAGAATTGTGTGAATGTACAAAAACTAATGTGATTGAAGGTTCTGTTTTCTATTTAAGAACAGTGAACTGAATGTTTTAAGCATTTTTTAAGTAAGCATTGTGTGCTCTGTAGATATTGGGTTCATAAAACAATTTAAGTATGACATCTGCATGAACAAGCAATCGTCCCTTTGTCTGCATGCACTTTGTAATGCAAGTTAAGTTTTCCAAAGCTCAAGGAAGGCATATACTATCTATTCCTCATAATGATAACTTCATTAAAACAATTCTCAGGAGTGGTGATTCAAACCCTTGTTAAACTGCTTTTTAAAAGAACCGAAACATTCACCACCAAAGATGACTTTGTATCTGCCCCAGTGAATACAACAGACCTTCTCCACTGTCAGTAATGTAGTCACTGAAAAGTTAACATCTGTGGCTTCATAATGATTTGAATTTTAATGAACGAGATGAATTAAATCTCCCAGCTTAGCTGCTCATTTTTGAAGCAGACTTCATTCCTGGAAGATAAGAGTGAGATAGCACTTGTTCAACAGCTTGGTAATGTTTGACAGGGGAGGGAAAAATAAAGGTTTTGATGGATTTTTTTTAAAAAAAATCTATTGCTTAAAACAGAAAGAAAAGATAGTAATTTTTTAATTTGAGCTGCAGGACTAATGAGCTTAGTTTTATTTTGAAACAAAGTGGTGGTATATTTATTGTCTTCTGGTGCTGTATATTAAATGTCTGTGTGTCCTTCAAAAATTTAACAACTATTTAGCAGAATGCTTTGGGGAAAAGAATATTATTCAGAATGCTTGTACTTTATCTAGGTTAATCGTTCTCAAGCATAGATTCCCCCAGATGTTGCTATACTACAGTTCCCAGAATTCTTCTCCATTGATCTAAGCCTGGGGTGGGGAAAAGACCTATGCACAAGACTGTACTCATGGTTCTTCCAAGGTCTTTGATTCCCTCATATGGTAACAATAATTGCAATAACTAGAAGATAACCTTAAGAACACAACAACAAGCCTTGAGGCACATTTAATACATAAGGATGTGGGAAACAAGATCAGATGGTGATCAAAAAGCAAACATTTCTAGACCAGAAAGGGAAAATGAAAAAGAGGAGAGAAAAGTTGTGCTTTGACAGTAACTCTCCAGGGCAGAGGACAATCTGATAGAATCTATTTATTCATATAACCTACAGGAGCCAGTGACTGAATTTGGAATCTTCTGAATATTTATTATTTTACTGTGCTGTGGCTCCTATACCCAATCTGCTGAAGTGAAAGCCATCTTTAGATATCTGCTTGGCCAAAGGTCCCCAACCAAAGGCCCGTGGGCCAGATGCAGCCCACCAAGGTTATTTACCCGGCCCCAGCGCTTGGGGTGACTTGTGGTGACTCTAAAGTTCCTTCTACACTTCAATATAAATTCCAGATTGTCTGCTTTAAACTGAATTATATGGCAGTGTAGACTCAGATAATCCAGATTATCTGATTTGATAACCTGGATTATATGGCAGTTAGAAGGGGCTTAAGTCTGAAACAACATGAAGGCACACAACAACAACAGCAATCCTAATTAAGGTAAGGAAGAACAGTAGATGTCCAATCTCCATGTGTCTTGGAATAGTTTCTCCCTGTAGAGGTGTTTGATGTCTTGTTAAGGGTTTTCATGGTCAGAATCGCTGGATTGCTGTGAATTTTCCAGGCTGTTTGGCCACTTGCCTGGAAAACTCACAGCAACCCAGTGGTTCCAGTCATGAAAGTCTTCAACATCACAATCCTAATTAACTATCTCATCATCCAAAAGCAGGCCCATGCTTCCCATTGAAATACTGGTAAGTTTATGTTGGTTAAAATTGTTCTTCACTTTAAATATTGCATTGTTCTTTTATTTTATTTTATTGTACTAAAAATAAGATATGTGCAGTGTACATAGGACATTGTTCGTGGGATATTTTTTCAAACTATATTCCAGCCCCCCAACAGTCTGGGACCGTGAAACATCCCTCTGCTTAAAAAGTTTGGGGACCCCCTGTGCTAGGCCAATACTTTTCAAAATAGATCAAAGACTATGTGAATTCTCTGATTTGATAATCTGGATTATATGGCAGTGTAGAAGAGGCCTCAATAAAGTATTTTCTTTGGTAATGTATAAATGATTATGCTGTAAGTAACTGAGTTACACCAGCATACAAAGGTTCAGCAACAAAGATTTCTCTCCTAATACTGCTAAAATATATATAGTTGAGAAAACCCATAATATCTGCCAGCTACTTTTCCTTGTTTTTTGTTTTTGTTGGAGCTTTGATTCTTTTGGCTGCTATCTACATTTCACACAGAATACATTGGATGTCTTTCTGTTTGTTTATTTTCAAATATCTTTGAAGGAACTGGTGCTACGCTGGAACACCTTGCCAATAACATCAAGCAAGCCAAATCAAAGATAAGACAGAGATGTAAAGTTGGCAGGTCTCTGGACAGCAAATATATTGTCGACATGGCACACATGCAAGCCAAGATGTACTACAGGAAATAAAATTGGGCCTGATTAGAAAATATTTCAAGGATTTCCTCTTGATAAATGCAATGTCAGGGTTTGAAGGGGTCGCCTTTCTCTTATATTGAATTGTTTATTTTACAAAGAAGGAAACAGGTTAAGTTAGAGTTTGGAAAGAATTTGTTGGACTAACAACCATTACCTGAAGAAAAAAAAAAACACTTCCTCTGACAAAACCCAGGACTTCTTAAATGAAACTAAAAGACCATTGTGTTGTCGAAGGCTGTTGTGGCCAGAATCACTGCGTTGCTGTGAGTTTTCCAAGCTGTATGACCATGTTCCAGAAGCATTATCTCCTGACTTTTCACCCACATCTATGGCAGGCATCCTCAGATGTTGTGAGGTCTATTGGAAACTAGGCAAGTTGGGTTTATATATCTGTGGAATGTCCAGGGTAGGAGAAAGAACTCTTGTCTGTTTGAGGCAAGTGTGAATGTTGCAATTGGCCACCTTGATTAGCACTGAAAGAGTATTGTAACCAAAATTCTAACCCATTAACAATAAAAATTGGATACAATGTGGTCCATGGAGTTCATTTCACCTTTGGATCTCACTTTGTTGGCCTCTGAAGCCCTAACAGCAGTCCTCGCAAAGCTACTCACCCCCAATAAAAATGGCCAATTCACAGACAATTTTTGCCAGAAGAAAATACAGAAAATCCTTCAAATGCCAAAACAACCCCCACAAGTCCCTTGAAATCCCCAGTATTCTCTGTAGCTCTTCTCAAAACAGTGACAGGAGGTAACACAGCTTCACTTCCAGTCCTTATTTTGAGAAGGATTAGAAAGAAGAATTGAGGTATTCAGGTTTTCTGGGGAGGGGGCAAAGGGGGATCTGGGTGGCATCGGTTCCCATGCAGCTGTCCACACTTGCTAAAGATTAAAATAATACATGACAAACTTGTGATATAATGCATTATATTCCCAAGAAATAGGCAACAAAGATGGAGAGTAGAGCTTTTATCCATGGGACCTTGGAAGCATATCCATTCAGGGAAAATAAAAAGATAACCATGAGTCATCTCTTAGTATGAGGAAGATGCAGTATCTAATTTTCCTCTACAAAAGGCTTTCATAGCCGGAATCACTGGGCTGCTGTGAGTTTTCCAGACTGTATGGGCATGTTCCAGAAGCATTCTCTTCTGATGTTTCACCCACATCTATGGCAGGCATCCTCAGAGGTTGCGAGGTCTGTTGGAAACTAGCAAGTGGAGTTTATATATCTGTGGAATGTCCAGGGCAGGAGAAAGAACTCTTGTCTGTTTGAAGCAAGTGTGAATGTTGTAATTGGTCAGCTTGATTAGCACTGAATAGTCTTGCAGCTTCAAAGCTAATTCAATACTAATCAAGCTGGCCAATTGCAACATTCACACTTGCCTCAAGCAGACAAGAGTTTTTTCTCCCACCCTAAACATTCCACAGACATATAAACCACAGTTGCCTCGTTTCCAACTGACCTCACAACCTATGAGAATGCCTGCCATAGATGTGGGTGAAATATCAGGAGAGAATACTTCTGGAGCATAGCCATACAGCCTGGAAAACTGACAGCAACCCAGAGCTATTCCTTACTTTATTTCTAACTTTGTAAGTTTGCAATCCAGAGATTCAAATTCAGAGACTGAATATTCAGGAAACATTTGGTAAATATTCAAACATCCTTTGTGTTGAGAATTTTGAGAAATTCACATCTACATAACTTTAAAAAATGTCTACACTCAAATTACTTAACATAGATCCAGTTTAGAAATCCTCCACAAGCACAATTGTGTTTTCTCAGAACATTTTTCTTCCTGAGCATCATCCATTTGGGGTAACTTGCCTAATTTAATGTTTTTGCTCCTACATTGCTCCTACAAAAGAGAATGTGAAAAGGTTTTAGAAAAAGTATTTAGCTCTGAATATTTTGATTTCTTGTGTAATTCAACCAGGCTGTAAACTGAGCCATCTATGGTTAAAGAAAGCAGAATCGGAGTTTGCTGATATAGCAGCGTGCCAGAAACAGGAGCTGCTATTGCATGTCTCAAGAATTTTATATCCCTCGGATAGTTTGTACACCATCTGAATCTTATTAAGTCTCCTTTGACAAGCCAGAGCCAATGCAGAGTTATATATGTAGAGAATCTCAATGCTAATAAAATAGGTTTTAATGAAGCACATATGAAACTAAAATGATTGCAGAGAGACCTGAATGACTTTTTGGCAAAGTATTTATGATCAACATTGATAAGCAAGAAGTATGATTTGTGCTTAAATAACTGCCGTCCACAATATCTCCATGTTCCAGTCTTAATATTGGCCATCCTGTGCCAGCTAGAGCATTCATAACGCAAGGCTCAATAGTAATGTATTCAGTCTCTTCTAACATTCCATAACTCTAAGCCAAGAGTAACATCCTGGCTCAGTTCTCTGCGCAAAACACAGTAGGAGGTCAGCATGAAAGCTGTATGATGAATTTGGCTTAAAGTATAATGTCACCCTAGTAAAAATTTATTATATGGAGGGCTTATTAAACAGGGAGTGTATCACAAGCTCATCATATTTATCATCTAATTTCAATCCATGACATTTCCAAGTTGTGTTTCCAGTCTGGGGGTGAAAGATCTCTTTCCTAACAGTTGTGCCTATAATTCAAATAAGTTGCATTTAAACTGTACAATGGGTCTGGTTCTAGCTGGAAGCTGCCAGAACCAATTCAGAACTGGCTTGTTTTAAGCCTTGAGCAATCATAAAGCAAGAGTAAAATTGTAAGTAAAAGGTTACCTTCATCTGAAAAGGTTTTTTCCCAGTCATATTCACTACTCCAATGTGAACCACAGAGAGGCAGTTCACACGCTTCACATAGCCATAGGTCCAGGGTAACTTTTCCTCCATGCATAAGGTGGCATGTGACAGGAGAGTGTTGCAAAGCTCAACCCCACCCAAGAAAAAGGAATATTGTACTAACATGTTGGCCTGAATCTTATCGCCAGTCCCATCTGAAGTAGGCCCACTAAATCAATGGCATCTTCTTCCATGTTGGTTCCCACAATGGATTCAATGAGTTCATTCCATTTATGACTAACCATTTAGCCCAGTGGTTCTAAACCTGTGGGTCCCCAGATGTTTTGGCCTTCAAGTTGAAGGCCAAAACACCTGGGGACCCACAGGCTGGAAAGCACTGCTAGTAGATGATGAATGCTCTCATGAGCTAAAGCAGTGCTTCTCAACCTGTGAGTCCCCAGGTGTTTTGTCTTATAACTCCCAGAAATCCCAGCCAGTTTACCAACTGTTAGGATTTCTGGAAGTTGAAGGTCAAAACATCTGAGGACCTCCAGATTGAGAACCACTGTGCTAGAGGATCATTCCTTCGTTAATAATAATCATAACAGGATGAATCAGTGAAATATAGCGGGGAGGGGGGGGGGGTAGTACGGTAAGTACTTTATTCTGCTATTCTGCCTTTTACACCATATTGTAAACAGGTCAACACATTTCACTCTGATGTCTTTTTTCTAGAAGTGTTATGTATGTATCCATTTTGTTGACAAACTCAGGACCTCTTCACACTACACAACTGTCGCACTTTATCTATCATTGCATCCTATGAATTTGTAGATACGGGATCCAAAAGACCTATCAGGCAGAGAATTATAATTCCCTTATGAATCTGCACATCCCAAAATTTCATAGTATGGAACAATGGCAGTTAAATGCAATCAAAACACTATAATTGTGGTGAGGGAAAAGGACCTGCAAATCCCCTTGGTTCTTGATACAGATACTCCTCATTGCCTTCTCTTCTATTCCTATAGATAGGTGATGGCCCTTGGTGATGGGTTATCTTGGATTCCTCAATACTGATGTAATCAGCCACAATTTTCACACTAACCATGTTCCAGAAATAATGTTTGCAATGTTCTGACATACCATTGATGTTGTTGACACATCATTGACTTTGCAGTTGCAAAGAATGGATGCTATATAAACACGTATATTAGCATATGACACCAACATAATCCCAGAGTCTTATATGTGCAGGGCTACAACCAATCCAGCCAAAAGCAGTTATCACAGCAGCAAAAACAGATACATCGATGTTATGGTCTGTACTTTTGAGTTATCACGGGACCTTGATCAACAACAATGGGAACCACAGAGGGAAATGTCTGATAGTTAACAGTTCAAGTTTTCAGTCTGTTACATGCAGCTAGATATCTCAAAGATGGCTAAATCAAGATGCATGAGTCTAGTGTAAAAACAGTAGAAACCCACCTCAGAAGCAGCTATAAACACTTGAAAATGTTTATAGCTGCTAGAGGCAATTTCTCATTTAATTCAAGAGAGTTCCCATTATTCTACCAAGATACCAAAACCAAGTTAGATTTATAGTTTCTCCTTATCTACCTAAGGTTTTTTTGTGAGTGGAAGACAGGCATTAACACCTTCAAGTGATTTGCAGGACCAGCTCACAGTAAATAACCTTTATGGCAGGCACTATTGCATATTCAACTTTAAACTAAAGAAGAGCGGTGACTTCGCCTCTTGCAAAATCACTGGCAGCAGTGGTTTAAGCCAATACTCTGGAGGGCCAGGATTTCCAGATGCCGCCACAAGCTTGAGTAAGAACAGCAGGTGGTAGAACAGAATGTAGCTGAATGGTGCCAGAAACCACCTGGTGGGCAGGACTCAGCTGCCTCACTTGGCAGAAAGATCAAGGACTCGAGAGTGGGAGGAAGAGAAAAATCCATTGCAGGGAGAGGAAGGAAAATAAATGCCAGTGGTATGTGGAAGGAAAAGAAATATAAAGCAGTGTGATGTTTCAAAAATATAAGGCAATGCAATGCCCAATTCATGCTTCATTTTTAGTGCTTAATCAAAGCTTAATCTGATGCAAGATTATCTCCTCCATTTCAAACAGAATATTGGTTCACATGTAAATATATATATTGTACTTCCTCACACACAGTTTTTCATATCTTTTTGTTTAAAACTTCACTTATAACAGCTAGTGCTAAAGATACTGGTCAGTAAATACTGGATCAAGCTCATCAATCCCCATGAGCCCCTGGTGGCACAATGGGTTAAACCCCTGTGCCACCAGGACCACTGATTGACAGTAGTCAGTAGTTCAAATCCAGGGAGAGTGGGTTGAGCTCCCCCTGTCAGTTCCAGCTCCCCATGCGGGGACATGAGAGAAGCCTCCCACAAGGATGGTAAAACATCAAACATCCAGACGTCCCCTGGGCAACATTCTTGTAGACAGCAAATTCTCTCACACCAGAAGCGACTTGCAGTTTCTCAAGTCACTCCTGACATGGAAAAAAATCAATCCCCACTTATCATGAAGCAGCTGCTGTGTTCAGTAGAGGTCTGTTCTCCTGTTGCTTGCAGATTATTCCTATCTCTACCCCCTTCAGTAAGGGATGTCTGGTGAGAGAGGTAGAAACAGAAACCTTTTCACAATTCCCATGTCACTGGAGATCATTCACATGAGAGGGTGGGAACATCAGTCAATTACTTCTCCAGTGACAAGGGAACAGAGTCCCATCAACTGCAATAACTGCTGATAGGTAAGCATAGATTTGAGCCCTTTCAAATTCCCTATTCACCCCTAAGGTAGAGGCTTTTGTGACTATATAACTGTCCCCACTGCATACCTTCCAGTTATGTATTTGTAACTGGCATAGAGGATTCTGCAATCAGGCATAAAGCATGAACATCTACTCAATAACAAGAAAAACCCCGGAGCCTGGGTTGTGTCATAAATATAATTGCTATAGTATTTCTCTGGCTATCTGATATTGCAAACCAGAAATATTTTTGTTCCCTTATATGCTAAGGAACAATGCCTTATTTGTTCACATTGGCTACAATTGTTTCTTTCTCTCCCGAAAACTCACTAGGGATCAGCCATCAATAGCTCAAAGAGTCACACTAGCCCAACCACCATTACATTGCTTTAGACCATATATGGGAAAGGTATAGACCTAGGTACATATGTCCCTCCTATTTCTGTAGCCTTTGATCCCTTCCTGACTTCCAGCATCATCTATTTCCAGGCCCAAAAAAAAGTGAACTGGAGTCTCCGGGAGAACCATTTCACATTTTAAATAGCTTGTTTGCAGACCCTTGAAACTTTAAACATAAAAATATACCTTTTTCAAAGCTCTTGATTTCTTGATCCTTTTGTTAATTCATTTGTTAGTTTGTTGGGCCCCTGGACTGATACAGTGGGTTAAACCACTGAGCTGCTGAACTTGCTTACCAAAAGGTTGGAGATTCGAATCCGGGGAGCGGGATGAGCTCCCACTGTTCGGCCCAGCTTCTGCCAATCTAGCAGTTTGAAAACATGCAAATGTGTGTAGATCAATAGGTACTGCTCCAGCAGGATGGTAACAGCGCTCCATGCAGTCATGTCGGCCACATGACCTATGGACAACATCGGTTCTTCGGCTTAGAAATGGAGAAGAAAACCACCACCCACAGAGTTGGACATGACTAAACTTAATGTCAAGGGGAAACCTTTACCTTTTTACCTAGTTAGTTTGTTGGTGCATTTAGCAGTCTGTGTAAGCCCTGGAGTATCCCAGGACAAAACGCTCACCCCTAGACCGTTGGAGCCTCTCACCCCTTTTTCAGAGAGAAACTAGATTTTTAAATGGCAGTACTATATTTGACTCAGATAGTTGGGAATGTTCTACTCTGGCAATCTCCAAGCAGTGTGATTGTGTTAAAATTGCCAAGCTGTGGTGGAGAGCTTACAGATGGTTTACATTCATTCTGAATTTCCTCTCCACTGGAGGTTTACATTGTCACAGAAAAACTTATATCCTTTTACCCAGCTCTCTGCCAAGGCAAATATACTCTCCAGTAATTTGGATACACAAATCTTGCAGCCATCTTATATCTGAGATCTGTAGGATGGAAGCCTGGTGTTAATGTTCATATCCTGGGATAGTTTTTATTTCAAAAAAGAGAGAGAAAGAATGAAACCTCTTGTATCTAGGTGCATTCCTTTTGGTCCTTTTTTTTCTACAATAGCAATTGATATGTTTAGGATATCATGCTAGAGAATGAAGAAAAGTCCAAAAAGAAAGACTCACATCCAAGAATACATTCTTTTGTCTGCTTCTCTATTTTTGGTACAGGAATTCATCAGATGAAAACACTGAATCCAATTTATTTCTATGTTGGTCTGTATATTAGTATTCTGGTATCCTGCACAATATTCTTTGATCTTTAGGTTTTTCTTTCTGAATCATATTAAAGGCATTACCTGGGGTAAAATATAAGGTGGAAAATGCTGTCACTGTCCTTACTGAATATACATTCAAATCCATCACCAAAACACTCCGTGTAAGAACAGCCAGCCAAGTAAATGTGGACTTCCCTGTTTTAAAATATGTTTCAGATGCAAATAAAGCTGTCAGATCTTTACAATACTATTACATGAAAAGTCACATTGAACTCAGTAGTGTAAACAACATATGTTCTGACAGTAAATTTCATTTCCCTTGAGTCCTAGATTGTGGAGCGGGGCAGGAGATACGTGCAATATAATTAATCATGGCTAGCATTCAGCACCTACAGAGTCATAACCCAAAATATAGATCCATAACTTCTCTATATTCAAAAAGACTACATAAATGCCAACCCAAACCCATGTTAAGAGCCAAATGCTGACTTGGATGAAGGAGGTCTGTTCGACTGTGACAATCAAAGGAAGGACCCTGTTGCGATTTCTTGATTTTTCCTTGCTTGCTTGCAGATGAGGGTTGGAAATAACACCTTTCATTCAAACCTATTGGCAACTGAACAGACTTCCTTTGCTCAATACAGCTGCTGGCTAGTAAAGTAGATTTGTTGAGTAGATGTTACTAGTGACACACAAATAACTAAGCAGCAAGTATATAATATAGCAGTAAAGTACAGCTGGAGTATCCCTTATGTGAAATGCTCAAAAGCAAGTGTGGTTTGGATTTCCAATATTTTTACCCCTCTTATTGCTCTTTGCCTTTCAAAACCCTTTGAAAGGCAGTAGATTACAGGAGCTGTCTTCATAGACATGTCAACAGCTTATGACACTGTAAATCATTGCCTTCTCCTGAAAAAAAAACTTACAATATCAGAAAGGACTACCACCTCACCTGCTTTATAGGAAATCTGCTACAAAACAGGAGCTTTTTTTGTTGAATTTCAGGGCCAGAGAAGCAGATGGCAAAAACGGAGTGTGCTCATTTCATCAGTATTTAATATTTATACAAATGATCAGCCACTACCAGAAGGAACAGAGAGTTTCATCTATACTGACGATCATGCCATCACCACCCAAGCAGGGAGCTTTGAAATGGTTGAACATAAGCTCTCCAAAGCTTTAGGTGCTCTTACTGTCTAATACAGGGAAAACCAACTGATTCCTAATCCATCTAAAACAGAAACATGGGCTTTTCATCTTAAAAACAGACAAGCATCTTGAGCTCTGAGGATTACCTGGGAAGGAATCCCACTGGAGCATTGCAGCACACCCAAATACCTGGCAGTTACCCTGAACCGTTCTCTGACCTACAAGAAGCACTGCCTGAATATCAAGCAAAAAGTGGGCGCTGGAAACAATATCATATGAAAACGGACTGGCACAACCTGGGGATCACAACCAGATACAGTGAAGGCATCTGCCCTTTCGCTTTGCTACACTGCTGCTGAGTACGCTTGGATGTAGCTCTTAATGAGACATGCAACATTATCACAGGATGCCTATGCCCTACATCACTACAGAAATTATAGTGTTCAGCCAGTATTGCACACCTGACATTTGCCAGGAAGTAGTAGCCAATAATGAAAGGACCAAGGCATTGACATCTCCGGCCCAACGTTTGTTTGGATATCAGCCAATAGTTTTCTAAGATCTACAGATATACACACAGGAACACCTCAGCAAGAGAGAATCCAAAAGTGGCAGGCTAAAACCCAGAACCTCAAGCCATGGCTGATACCAAATGAGAGACTTCCCCCTGGGCACACAGAAGACTGGGTGACTTGGAAGGTGTTGAACAGACTGCGCTCTGGCGCCATTATATGCAGAGCCAACCTTAAGAAATGGGGCCACAAAGTGTAGTCCCCGACATGCAAGTGTAGAGAAGAGCAAACCACAGACCACCTATTACAATGCAGTCTGAGCCCTGCCCCATGCACAATGGGGGACCTTCTTACAGCAACACCAGCGGCACCGCTACTGGTCAAAAGACATTTAGTATAATGCCAAGTTTTTAAAACTTTGTGTGTATGTTTTTTTAAAAAAATACATTATAACTGTACTCTCAGTTCGCTTCTAATACAATAAATAAATATATTGCTTTTTGCATTTTCCATTTCTGAAGATTTAAGAGCCAAACAAAAAGCGTTTTTCATGTTTAATTTATGTTTCAGAATGTTATTTATTTGGAAGGTGTTCATATATGAAAGATCGGAATGTGGATTGAGAACAGGACTATGGAGAAATGGGCCATTGAATGGCTGACCACCCAAGCCAATTTATCTCCAGGAAACACAGCAATTAAAGATTATAAACATTATTAACCTATCATTGTTTACAAATATGGCATACTTCAAGTTGGAGTTTTCCTTTTCCTTCTTTCTTAAAGGAAGTCTTCAACAAGACTTGTGCCAAACATCTATTTCTAATTAAATGCCATTTTTATTTGGCACTAGATTCCTAAAAAATGTGGCATGGAACATTAAAGAACTTTGCCTGTATGTGTATGAAAAGGAATGCTTTCTTAGATAAATGACTAAACAAGAAGGAAAGGCTCCTTGCCAGGTGTAAACATTCTGAAAAACTTCCCATAACTACAATCAGAAGAAAACACAATAATTTCCATAATATGTGCATCAGGGAAGTCATGATGAAATCTATTTTTTTCCAGTTCTGCTGGTAAGGAAAAGGTATAATTTGCCATGTTCCAATTTTTCTTACAGTTCATAACTGGCTTTGATATCAGCAAGTAATGTGAAACATGCAGAAACTAAGCTGGAAGCCTGAAATTCATGAGCTATCTAAAGAAATATTTTTCAGTAATCTCAGTGTAAATATATATCACTTGATAACCCTTTTCCTTCTTCTATGATTAATGATAAATACATTGAGCAATGACAAAAATGTCACACTGTTTCCACATTGCGTTGTTTGTGTTGTCAGCCCTAAATTTTCTTACTTATTATAATGCTTGATCATAATGATTCATTTGTAGCAGTGTGAACTCAAAATAGAAACCGTGGATCATTTTTTAAAATATATTAATTAGTAAAGTAAATTTAACAAATTAAATCTTACTAAGTAAATTTAAAAAATAATTAGTAAAGATCATTTTAATTGGAGCCTCAGTGGCACAATGAGTTAAATCCATTGCTGGCTGAATTGCTGACCTGAAGACCTGAAGGTCTGTGGTTCAAATCTGTGAGACGGGGTGAGCTCCCATCTGTCAGCCTCATTTTCCCATGCGGGGAAGCCTCCCGCAGGATGGTAACACATCCTGGCGTCCACTGGGCAACATCCTTGCAAATGGCCAAATGGACCAGAAGCAACTTGCTGTATATACTCAATTCACTTCAGACACAATTTATATATATATATATATATATATATATATATATATATATATATTAAATAGACTTTTTTTTGTTCGCCAAATTATATGGCTCCTTCCAAGAGTACTGGTTTTAAATAATAATTTCATAGTTTCACACGTATTATTGTCATCATATATACAGATATTTGGTGTGCATTAAGCATGTATCTAACATAGGTATATTTGTTTTCACAGCTGTCTTGACAAGCTTTGTTATCAAGAAATTGGGTAGAAATATTTTACTTGAATAAAATCATTTTTTTCTGATAGAATATTAGTTTTCCAGCTTTCCTACTAGAAAAGCTAGCAGATGCAGAAATCCGAAATTCTTGAAATTATGTTTGGAACATAGAATTGACTGCAAAATATACAGTCAGCCCTTCACATTCACTGGAATTAGGGGCACAAGACCCCTACAAAAATGAAAAACAGAAGTAAATCATCAGTTTAATTAAAATACCACTTCTCTAGGAATTTCTGAGTTCTCTAGCATAACTCTGTGATCATGTTCTGGTAGAAGTTGACCTTAGAGGTGCAGTGGAAGACCTAGAGATTTCAACATTTTAATCAAATCCTAACTAATCAAATTTGAAAATGTTGAGATTGTACATTCAAAACTTCTAAATGTAATGACAGTGTAATTGAGATAAGAATAGTCTCACTAATTAATAGAGTAAACGTAAGACACAGGACAGAATCTAGAGATGTTCAAATCAAACTTTTCTGGGGCGAGATGGGAGCCATTGGGCTCTGTGGCAGAACTAAGAAACACCCATCGCCACTGCCAAATTTTGGACCATGTGAAGAGGTCGTGGAATACAGGCCACATATAACTTCTGTGGGTATTGTTCTGTTAATTAATGAGGCCAAAAGAGGGTGCTAGACAGAGAGGGATAGTCCATTTTATTGGGAGGGGAGTTGAAGGAGGAAAACCATTCCCCCATTATTTCCTCCACCCTTTCCATTTCATAAACAAGAGTTGTTTTCACGATGGCGACATAAGTGGGGAAAATAGCAGGAAAATGGGGGGAAATGGTTATACTCCTTCAAATCCCCCTCCCCCGGTAAAATTGATTGTTCTTCTCTGTCTAGCACCCTCTTGTGGCCTCCACCCGGATAATGGAACAGTACCCTTCCGTGTTACCAAACTGGCAACCAGTTTGTTTCTTAGCACAAATCAACATCTTGATTATGACCTATAAATCGCTATATGGCCTTAACTATCTTTCCATACAAACCTGCCAGCGTTTTATGATTCTTTGTTACAAGCTAAAGTTATTCTTAAAAACCATTTGTTTCAGGTAGCATTCTCAAATATTCCCATATCCTGAGATGCAATCATCTTTCTAATTTTAAAAATATACCTCCAACTGTCCTAATTTTCACAGGGCAGTCCCAATTAATCTTCAGCTGTCCTACTTTTCGTCTGGTTTTAAAATGTCCTAGTTTCTTCTCCCTTCTCCCTTTGTCCTCAGCTTATTTCAGTTGCTGCAAACTGAGTTCAAAGTGCAAAAGTAATTTGCATTCAACCATCTCAGCAGCGGGAGAGAGGAGCAAAACTTTGCCCTTCTCTGGAGGCTTAAGCAAAGGCAAAGGCTGCAGTCTCTCCTAGCCATGTTCTTTCTCATCTCACTGTGAAGTTGCTGGGCTACATGTGTCTCAGTTTTCAGATGTGAAATGTTGGAGGGCATGATTTTTTTCTGAATTGATTAATCCAAAATGTCAGTACATTCTTGGAATGTTTCTTTATGACTGTGAAATATATTTCTGACTTCAATTACCAAAAGTCTCCTCATTAACTGAAGGGGCTTTCCTGTGTGTGATAATGCAGGATAATGCAGGTGTTCTGCTATCTTTAAATCTCTTTTATTATTTCCAATCAAAGGGAGTATTTGACACTTGTATTGGCACTTTTCCCATTCTGTGCTTCAAGAATGCATTCCAGTGTTTTATAACTCTCACAACTGCATTACATTCACAACCAAAGTGGTGTTGTACAGCCTCTTCCTGGTTCAGGGCACTCGAGGACATAAACAGATGTGGTTGGATCCATATTATTTCAATAGGATTTCCAGTAAACACTGCTTGATCATTGGGTAAACTGAATAGTGGACAAAACCAACATTTAGCCTTATCTAGCATAACTTTCTGTATGTTTTAAAGTTTTTTCTTTTAAAAAAAACTTTAAAATACATCCTGAATAGCAGCAGTCTTTTGGTGATGTTATGTGTGCTTTTCTATTTTTAATGAAGACCCTTCCTCCCAGGAAAAGTGACCTTCAAAGACACAACATCCCAGCCTGCCCTAAACATAGGACCTCATGAGATGCGAGTCCTCTCCTATTTTTCAGGGACAAAGTACTACAGAGCCCTTCACATGACGTACAACTACTTCTGGTTGTCACCCATTGCCTTTCATCCCTGAAATGTAGTAGAAGTGTAGAGAAACAGGGGGTGGAGGAGGTGGGGAGAAATCATTTTCTGAGATTCCGATGCAGGTGGAAATAGGAGAAAGGGGTGGACAAATGGGATGGGATCTATCAGATCCCTTGGTCTCTTAATGCTCCTTCAGATGGTGTGGCTCCCACTTAAAGAAGTGTTTTAAAAGAGTGCCTTAACTCTCCTTTAGTATCTTGAGGGCAAATGACCCCATGGAAAGTGGAGTCTTAAGAATGATTCCTTACTCTGCTTCAGTGTAAGAGTCTTGTGGGAAAACTACCCCAAGGAATGCCGTGTCTCAAAAAAGATACCCGTTTTTAAAAGTGTGCTGGTATCCCAAACCAATTCTGTATCCATATCTTATAATATTTTTCAGATGACAACTGACTTGTGTAGCCAAACAACATCAGAGTGTAGCCAATAATACAAAAGTCATTAATGAGGAAAAACACTGAACCTTTCAAAATCTGTAGCAGTTTGCTTGTGTCTGAGTCCCTCTCTTCTCTTCCCTTCAGAGTTAATTAATTTTTTCACTTTGAATTCACCTTGCAGTGATTTAGGTACACTAAGTACACAGAGAGAAAGTGAAAAGATGATAGAGCACAGCTTTCCAAACATTTCATGAAGGCGTTGTCCAAGACATTTATTTTATTTTATTTATTTAGCAGTTTTGTATACCGGTCTTCTCAACCTCCATTCGAGGGACTCAGGCCGATTTCCAATATCAATATTACAGACAGTCATTAAAACATCATATTCTAAATCACACTAAAACATTAAAATAGCAAATACAGTCATATGATTACAATTGTCAGTCGTCATCAAAAATCATTATTCGTCGTCATCCATCCATATCACAGGGTCATGGTTCATTCGTCGAAAGCCAATCCACAAAGCCAAGTTTTCACCTGTTTCCTGAATGTTAAGATAGAAGAGGCAGTTCTGATCTCCAGTGAAAGGGAGTTCCAGAGTCAAGGGGCCACCACCGAGAAGGCCCTGTCTCTCGTCCCCACCAACCGCGCCTGTGAGGCCGGTGGGATCGAGAGCAGGGCCCCTCCAGACGATCTTAGCAATCTTGATGGCTCATAAGGAAGGATATGTTCAGACAGGTAAATTGGGCCAGAGTCGTTTAGGGCTTTATAGGTTAAGACCAGCACTTTGAATTGTGCTCGGAAGCTGACTGGCAGCCAGTGGAGCTGGCGCAACAGAGGAGTAGTATGCTCCCTGTACCCCGCTCCCATTAGTAGTCTGGCTGCCGCACGCTGGACTAATTGAAGCTTCCGGGCAGTCTTCAGAGGCAACCCCACATAGAGAGCTTTGCAGTAATCTAAACGGGATGTAACCAAAGCGTGGACCACCATGGCCAAGTCAGACTTCCCAAGGTATGGGGGCAGCTGGCATGCATCATTTTGCAATATAGTAATTCAGTTTTACTAGCAAACTGGGGGTTAAACCAACCCTTTATAAGAGATACAGACACATACATTAATCATAGTAACAAAAAATATGGGGACTCAACAGCTCATGAAAACCTTTCATTTATATTATTGCTTATTTCACATACTCAGAGGTTTCATTACGTTAATGTGACACACCTACACACAGCAATACACCAATGTGTGACATTGTTGCATCGTGTTTGGAAATCTCTGGGACAGTGAAAATGGGACATTTTAAAAGTGGGGCAATGGAGGTTTAATTGGGACCACTCCATCAGATTGGGACAGTTGCTGGGTATGAGTATCACCATTTTGCTGCTCCCTGAATTACATTCATCTCTTTCTGCCTTGCCAGTTTAAAGACTGCTGTGCTGTAGGTGGCTGATAGCACCAACAACGTATTCCTGTTGCTTTATAATGATATCAGAATGCCCAGTCATTCTGTTGTAGGGAAGGAAATAAGGAATAACACAGTGCTTGCATTATAAATCTTTCTCTTAGCATTACACTACTGCAGAGTCTTGTATATGGCTAGTGCCCTTCTCCATAGGTAACAGAAGCTTTGTGGTTAATCCAGTCCTGGAGAGGAGCAATCATTTGGCATTTCATAAATGATCCATACATTTAAAGACTGGATTTAATCATAACTGCCAATATGTGCCAAGAAGCTATCCTGGACAACCATATTAAGTTCTGCTGCTGTTTTCCAACTTTGGAATTCAAACAATCAGTGCCTATTGTTTTTGGGTCACAATAAATTAGGGTTTTAGAGTGAGAAAATATTTCTTCTTATCTCTTAAAGGCTGCCTGCAGCATGCAACTATCAACTGCTAGCATCACACAGACTGGAAGGTAACCAATAGACTGCGTGAGGGGAGATTAGAATGAATTTTTGACGTAGGCTTTGCCTCATAAACTGCAGTCTCTCCAGTTGCAAGTTGGCCATTTACTACATTTCTTTTTCTTTCAAAGGCAGTTTTGTCTTATCAGATGCCGAAACTCTTCCATGCAGCTTTGAACACAGAGGCATGAGAGAGAGAGGGAATCGGCTGGAAATTTGTTCATGTCTACCTCTACGCTTGACATTTCGCCACTGATAAGGTACAGCTAAATATTGACTTTTTGGTTAAGTTCAGATTAGCTGTCTGGTCTATGAGCATTGATCGCAACCCATTATCTTTTTCCCATTTAGGGCCTCTGAGTTCTGCTGCCAAAAGTGAGAGACAAAGGAATGGCAGGAAGAAAATTAAGGCAAAGAAAATGTATCATTTTTCTGGGCAAAGGCACAATTACAGTTGACCTTTGATTTTATTTCCTGTCAATCTTGCATTTCAATAAAGTAATTCATATTTGTCTTGGGTTTCTTTTTTCCAAGGAAAACTATTTTTTCTATTTTCATGTCAACAAAAATTCAAGCATCCCCCTTTCCTTACTTTCTAAATGTTTATAAATATTAAAATAAGTGAAATCTTGGTATAAATATTAAAATAAATATAAATACATGTATGTGTTGGTCTTAGCTTCAGTTCCTAACCCAAGTCCAGATTTAACGTATATGAGAAGATTTCTATATGTCAGGGAGGCAGGGAGAGAAGAGGGAAGAGACTAATTTTCAGAAGGTTTTTGACTAGTTCCCAAGAGATATTTGAGGAAATTAAACATCTGGAGTTGGGTTTGTAGGATGACCTTCCTAATATGGACTGGTGGTATTTTTAGGTATTGTATGATGGCTAAAATGAATGTGTGTAGGAAAGGAGCAGTATAGCTGTGACATGGTCCTAATGTTCGCCCCATGACCTCTATATGTTAATTAGAAAAAATATATATTCATATGAAAAAATGCGGTTATGTGTTTAATTGTATTGATAGAATGTTCTACAAACATGCTCATGGATGCACATAGTTCTTCCAGTGATAATACTATTCCGCATCAATTTTGTCTTTCTGAAAAGACTTCAAAGTAGTTTGATGAAAGCCCTTAAAATAAACATCTCCTGGAGGCCCACCTCCAAGATCACAGAAATGTGAGAAGCTTCCCACCATGATGGTAAAACATCAAAATATCCAGGCGTTCCCTGGGCAACATCCTTACAGACGGCCAATGCCCTCACACCAGAAGCAACTTGCAGTTTCTCAAGTTGCTCCTGACATGGAATGTAGTATTTTATCAAAGAAATGGTCCGGTCTCACCGAGCAAGAAAATTTGTTCTTTAGATGGTACAATGTGTTGCATCACATCCATCATAAAATAGGAAACCACATCTGCTTTACCTGGGAACCCTCTTCTCCATTCTTCTGGGTTGATGCCTGGGCTTCTGTTCCAGAGTTCCTGTATTATGGCATTACTGTGCCTTAGGCAGAAATTCATGTCTTCAACAGGAAAGCTCTTAGAAGAAAGAAGCCCATGTCTACACGGATCAAATAAAGTGGGCACCCCTCTCCACTGCTCTGGGAGTCAATAGATGTACAGCTGGATTTGCAGCAGAAGCACTGCATCCAGCCATTAATCTGGCAGATGATGAAATGGGTTTTATTCTAGAGCTTCTGATCCCATTTTTGAAGGTGTGGTGGCTCTAATGTGCCCTCAGTCTAACCATCCATTTGGTTGCCAAAAAGCATTCAAGGATGTTCCTGGGCTCCATCAGGACAACTCCAGGGTAGGTTACCCTAGAATATGAGGGAATGTGTAGGACCAACCAAAAAGGGAATAAAGTCAACACATGACAGTTTTTGGAAAGACTGCTTTATTTTTTTTCTAAAGCCAGTGATCTGGCAGAAGTCCAGGTGATAGTGTTATCATTGTGTTTGGTGTTATTATGTATACAATGAGTTAATGAAGCATGAAAGGTTCAATTCAGTATGTTGGGTATTCTCTCAAGACCCATTTATTCAATAATAACATAAGTAGATTAAGTGCAATCAACACCTCCTCTTCCTTTGTTCCTGTCCTGTAATTAAATAATATCTAACCTATATTGTAAGATATGATCAGTCCTTGGTAGAAGAAGCCTATTAGGATCATGTTAAAATATACTAAAATATGGGACACATTTGCTATGGGAAGTGTTTTGTATTTATAAACTTTTTCTTAGTTTAAAAGGGTCTCTTTCTCACCCAATATTTTTGTCCCCACTTCCAAATATTGTGCATTAGTACGCAGTACACATTAATTGTGAAATGAAATACATTCGTTGTATTTATTTCTGAACACACAGATAATAAGAAATTGGTGCAAAGGCTGTTCACATGCTGAGTTTTTGTGAAGGTCTTTATGAACTGATGGAAAAAGACTTGAGCGAAAGGTAAAGGTTTAGCACAATCTCTTGTAGATGGTTTGGATATGTCAGGTCTTGCTTTTAGGAAGTTCACATTCCTACAAATATTTCATATAAGTATGCAAAAATTCCACAAGAATGGCAACACCGCACGTTTCATTTTTCACTTCTATTCGCAGAATCCTCCATCCAATCTGGTCAATGTGGCATGTGACAACAAAAGGTGCACTTCTTAGCTTGGTAATTCTTACGAGATATTCTTGGAAAAGGAAAAGGTACGTTCCATTATCCGGAGGCCACCAGGGGTCACTAGAGAGACAAAGATAGTCCATTTTAAGGGAGGGGAAGTTGGGGCTGAAAAACCATTTCCCCCGTTTTGTCTTTTATTTCCCCTCCCCCCTTCACATATCATAAACTGGGGTTGTTTCCACGACAGGGACATGGGTGGGGGAATAACTGGAAAACAAGAGGAAATGGTTTTACTTTTTCAACCCACCTTCCACCCCCCCATAAAATGGACTATTCTTCTCTCTCTAGCACCCCCTAGTGGCTTCCATCCAGATAAGTGAACAGCATCCATTCATAGGACACTTCAGCCTCTTTTCAAGCATGGAGAGGCACAGAGCTCATCACATGTTCCAGGGTTGAAAAGATGCAGGCATGTCCTGAAAGGAGGGAACTCTGAACACAGGCCAGCAATTGTGTTTAGAGCTCCTACCACTTCTCACACTTTACTCCCATGTGTACAACTGAAAAACATAGGATGGGAACCATCAAAAGTTTCCTATTCTGTTTCATTCCCCAACCATCAGCAAAGTGTTGTATCCAATGGGGTTTGATGCAGAACAATTCGATCCTATGGAAATAAGTGGTTTTAACCTGGATTACTGTTTACTGTATCCTATGGGCTTTTGTGCAGAACCATAGGATCATATGGAAAGCAATGATTTTAACCTGAATCACTAGAAATCAGTTTGTAAACTGTTATATTCCTCTGTCCAATATGCATTACATATTTTATATTTTAAAACAATTATAACATTTGCCTTTAGTCATAGACTCACTGTAGCTAATAAGAAAGACATGCTGGCATGTTGCATAGTTCATTATTTACAAACCCATATATTACCCTTTCTTTTACAGTTATAATTAACAAGTTAAATGTGCTTTCTACTGAGCTGCCACATGAAAGTAATGTTGCTGTTTTTCATTAATTAAGAAACAAATTAATAATGTGGCAATATATATATGTGAGGTTTCATTTTTCATTGGTATTTGCCATGCTGGACATGCTTTATTTGTATTCTGTATTTATTTACAGCTATGATGCTGGTGCAAGTTTTTGATGAAGATTTGGAGGGAAACATGTATTTTAAATGCAGGTTTCATCTATCATGTTAATGTTGATAAGTTATACAGAGAACAAAGAAGAAAACTGCTTTTTCTGTTCAAGGAAGCTCATCTGGCAAAGGAACTTTCCCTGCGTCCGGTTTCACAGTGTTCAATTCAGAGTCTACTTTTTATCAATTTGTTTGTTTCTACATTTAGGGCACTGCCACTGGTAGGAATTATGTGGAATTTTGTCTGCAGATGTAGATTTTTGTAGTGGAATGAAAATCACGTGTAGGTCATGCTTTTATCAGTCCACACACAGACTTGCCAGAGAAAGAAAATATGCCATGTAGATGATCAGTAAAGAACAAGAAGTTTACTCTTTGTAATGTAGAGCAACATTAGTCAATGTGTGAACAGTTGCATTGACTCACACAATGTCCTTTGAGAGATATTCAAATATTATTTAGGTGTCGGTGTAGGAGATCTTCTTCCAGCAGCTCATGAAGCAAGAACTCAAAACATCTCTCTGTGCGAGCTTCTGCACAGCTAAAGCCTAAAAATGTAACTGTTGCCAAAACTCCCAGGCTCAGCTAGTCTCCTGGGCATAGCCCAGCCAATCAGCTTTGCATTTTCAGTTAACACACATGACAACTGATTTTACATGCCCTAACAATTTTGAGGAAGACACAAGAGATCCATCACTCTTTGCTGTAGTGGAAATCTCCACCAGCACCCATTTGTCATGCTGTTCCAACACATGAGAAGGGAAAGTAAGGAGTAATTAGGAGACGTCTGTTGCAGGTGGACTGAGGGAAGATTTGAATCCAAAGAAGACTTCTCAATCAATTGGAACAATTCGAAAGCAGAAGAAATGGATGCCAGACCTGGAGTTGATGCAACAAACTTTAAAGACATCAAAACAATTGTCCTATGAAAAAAGGTTACAACTTTTGGGATTATTTAGCCCAAATAAAAGAGACAAGATATGGTAAAGATGCATAGAGAAAGAGGAATCTATCTATCTCTCGATCAGTAATATTGTTTATGGTTATCTGCTGTGAAAGTAAATAATGGAAGAACCATAACAATATAAAAGAAGCTACTCCTTTACACAGTGGATAGTCGAACTATATGGCTGACATGCTTTTACAGTAAAATAGGGAAATTAATGAAAGTTACATCTGTTGTAGACTACAGTGCAAGATGATCATATATTACCTCTGGTATCAGAGGAAGTTTGCGTAATAGTGGAGACTGCAAAAGGTTTGTCAACCTCCCACAATTTTCTGAGCTTCCTGTAGACAACTAACTGGTGGTTCTTGACTAAACCATTGGTCTCAGGCCTCAGTATTGCTTTGTTTGGGTGTGTGCGCTCTTATCTCTTGCCATAACCAATTTGAGCAGAGCCTGGATGTACCTATGTTGTGGTTCCATGTTACGCCAACATAAGATTGATCTTTCAATCTTCTGACTTGGAAGTAAGCCTCATTGAACTCAGTGAAACTTGTCACTGAGTAGACAAATATAGGATTGCACAGTTCAGTTAAGAACCTTTTAAACTAAACTACTTCAAATGTAAAGCTTCAATTTTGAAGGGGGAATGTGTTCCAAAAACCATATAACTCCTTTCCACAGCAAATTTTGAGGAAGTTAAATGTTGCATTTGAGAAAGAAATTTACACTGTAACTGATGCCCGCCTGGAAAAAATTGTTTTCATCCAAATTGAATTCCAAGGGTAAGCCTATAAAAACCAACATGTTTTTATATCAGTGGCTTTCTAACTTGTGCTTTATTGCTGGTGTATATTTTTAGAGGTTTGCCCTTTTAAAGTCTATAATAAGAAATGTGCTTATAAACCCAAGAACGCTATATTTTTATTTGTCACTTTAAAATAATCACTTTCTTCCAATTGTACGGAAATGCCAAGCTACAACTAACATGTCAGAACACTCTGGTTTATAACACCTTCTTTCACCAGCTTATTTCTTAACCGGCAATTCCCTCTTCTTCCCCACTCCTTCCCTTTAAGGGTGACTTAGGTTTTGGAAAATGATCCCCTTCAGTTAAAAAAAAAAAGGGGAGAAGAAACCTGAACTTTGCTTTGATATAAAAACTACATATAATACTCAGCTTGAAAGCAATTGATTTAGCTGTCACAATCCTCATGTCTCCTCCAAATTATATAGCATATTCAGTCCATAGGGGCCTACTGTCACAAGTGAGAAAATGAATAGTTATTATATGATTTTAAAAATCATCACTTCATGGCTACCAAAAAGAGAGAGTATGTGTTAAAGAAGAAACATGGATATTTGCTTTAACACTGTAGGGATAGTTCCCACTTTATTTACTATTAATGTGTCAGTAACGCTCTTAGGACTTTATCACATAAAGCAGACAAATCGGCATTGCAGCTAGACCACCATCTTTGGTTTCTATTGCATGACACCGTGTGTATCCCGCTGCTGAACTGCTCCTATTAACAGGTAAAACACATCAATAGTTGCCAATCCAGCAATACTCCCATCACCTACTTTGTGTCATTGGTCCCTTCCATTTCTGTGGTGGCATTTTGGAAGTAACGTGATGTCAGAGGCAGAATTCTCTTTCTCTTCCTGCTTATGTATTGTTTATTTTATGTACGGCACTCTGGAATGCTTTTGTGAGCCACCCTGATTCCTTTCAGGGAGATGGTGGTGGGGTATAAATAAAGTTTTTATTATTATTATTATTATTATTATTATTTTACTGACACAAAAACACAGTATGTCACAGCAAATGAAATATATATGCTGGATTTCATATCACAAAATAACAAGTCAAACATTTCCCAAGCCTCTAGGACTGTGTGATGTATTTTCGAATGATGCGCACAGATCCAAGTAAGGTGGCCTTTTGCAGTTGACGGATCATGATTTTGTCAATGTTTATTGTTTCCAAATGCCGGCTGAGGTCTTTTGGCACAGCACCCAGTGTGCCGATGACCACTGGGACCACCTGTACTGGTTTATGACAGAGCCTTTGCAGTTCAATTTTGAGGTCTTGATAGCGGCTGAGTTTTTCCTGTTGTTTTTCATCGATTTGGTTGTCATCTGTATGGCGACATCAACAATCCAAACTTTTTCTTTTCCACAATCGTGATGTCTGGTGTATTGTGTTCCAAAACTTTGTCAGTCTGGATTTGAAAGTCCCACAGTATTTTTGCGTGTTCATTTTCCACTACCTTTGCAGGTTTATGATCCCACTACTGGCAAGTGGTACTTGTGACACAAGTTCCAGTGAATAATTGTTGTGCCTTTGTTTGTAGTCCATCTGTGTGATTCCGTCATTGGTAGAGTTCCGAATGCTATTTGATTGTAGGTGAATGATAAATCCCAGCAACTACAATTCCCAAATGACAAAACCAATCCCCTCCAACCCCACCAGTATTCAAATTGGGATGTATCAGGTATTTGTGCCACATTCGGTCCAGTGAATGAAAATACATCCTGCACATCAGATATTTACATTACGATTCATTACAGTAGCAACATTACAGTTATGAAGTAGCAACAAAAATAATTTTATGGTTAGGGGTCACCCCGACACAAGGAACTGTACTAAGGGGTCGTGGAATTAGAAAGGTTGAAAAACACTGTTATATAGGTTTTTTTAATTCTTCATCTTTTCACTTTCTTCCAAGTATTCCTTTACACATAGCTGGAGGTAGAAAGCATTTTTGGTATTCTTTGATATCATTTTCTTCTCAGGATGTATAATTGTCTGGCCTTGTTGTTTTCAATATTTTAAAATGTGAATCAAATTTATGTTTTAAAACAAGCATGTTTTAAAGTTTATAGTAATTGTGTAACTATTTCCAGAACTGCATAATTAGCTAGGCAGCTCTTCAGGTGGAGCAACGTATTTTGATTAATTCATCATCATACCCATTTTATAATAACAGGAAATGGCAATACAATCCCCATGGATATTCTATGGGGGGTTACTTTTCATTTTAGAGTTCTTGTAAAGCTTGGCTTTCATAATTCTGATAACACAGTATATGCCTTGCCATTTTGCTAAGATCCATGCATCTCCTCTGTGTCCTATCCACATCGCAACATAGATAGTACACACAACTGCATTATGTACAGCTACATTGGCCTATTAGATTAGAGAAGCATATCACCTGGTTCTCTAGCAGTTGTTGGACTGCAAGTCCAAGTAGCCCTGACCAGCATAACCAATGGTGAGGAATGCTGGGAGATGGAATCTAATCACATCCTGGGATGGGGAGTTGCATGATTTCCACTCAACTTGATGCTTCAGCCAACTGGCCAATTACAGGGATAACAAAAGTTGTAGTTCAAACTTGTGGAGGACCAAAGATTTTTCCTTCATTATCTAAGTAACAAAAGTAGTAATGTTTCCTTCTTCAATCATTTATCTGACTGTCTCTGAACACTAATTACCTCTGAGCGGTTGTGAAGAGTGAGCAAATACATCATTTTGTTTTGCAGTTGGCCCTCTGTGTCCACAGATTCAACTATCTATGGCTTGAAAATAATACTTTTTTTAATTCCAAATTTTACTATTTTACTATTTTATATAATGGACACTATTTTATGATGTCATTGTATGTAATTGAAACTGAACATCAATGGATTTTGGTATCCATGCGGGGTCCTGGAACCAAGCCCTAGCAGATATCAAGGACCATATTATCAATTGAGTTTGTTAAGGGATGCACGATACATTGAATCTACGATTAACTGCAAGGTATGCCACAACTATCAATATATTTTTAACTTAATCCTTCCCATGCATGGTACCATATTATTTACCTTAAGTTCAAGTCTCTTTTAATTCTCTGACCCCCAAAGTCCAGCACCATATCACCTATTTGTTACTGTAAGTATTTATCCCTTAGATCTATTATGCATACCTGCTTAAATGCCACATTGCTGTTACTGCATCACAATAAACCAGCCCCTTCAGGTTAATCTCCCTATATCTTGTCTCTCTGCTGCTTCGTTATCCCTCTGTCATCTTTATGTTATAGATGGATATGAGAGAAGGTCAGTTCCAGAGACCTGACTATCTGAATACTATGCAGAATTTTAAACTGGTGACTTGACTGTGTTCCTATAGAAACACATCTCAGCTTCTCAAAAATATGAACTGGGTTCTGTTGCATGAAATCCTGGCAATATACTCACCTTCCAGAAAGTTCCTTTTAAGAAATGAAAAGTATCACCATAAAATACTCGTACAAGCAGGTTTTTGAAGGCAAACATTTCTGTCTTTCAGTCTTCACCTCAAATTTGTTTGATTGTTGCATCCACAACAAGGATTGTAATCATGTATTCATTCAGGCATCTCTGGGTGGTCACTCACCAAGTTCTACATCATTGCCCATAGTGCGTAAGGTTGCTGGGAATTGTAGTGTAACATCTAGCAGACCACATCATTACCTTTCCCTTAACCTACAGAATACTATGATAACATATATGGTTTTAACATAATCAATTGAGTATCTGTCTATTTGTTTATTTAAGTATCCTTAATCCACCATTGTATCAACAGAACTTGGAAACACAATCTACAAAATTGCATTTCAAAATCTAAACAAGTCAGACAATTAAAATCACAATAATAATGGAAACATAACAGATTAAGCAAGCTTAAATATTGGGAACAAAATCGTGGTCTCATTTGTCCCCAAAGGCTAAGGGAACTGCAAGGTTTTAATTTGGCACCAAAATAAGGAAAATGGTGGTGCCAGTGATGCATTCAAGGGCAGGGTGTTCTGCAAACATGATGTTGTAGCCAAAAAAGCCAATGTCTCCATATCATATTTCCAAAGTTGTGACATGGAAGAGTTCCCCTCCCAGCACACCTTAATGATTGTGTACATATGTATATATGTATATCATAGTTACAGCCTACTCCTTCAGGGTTGAAGGACCTACTAAAATGGTTCACCCTCAAAGGCTAATGGATCCTTTGAGATTCCAGGAAGCCTTAGAGCAGTGGTTCCCAACCTCTGAGTTCCCAGATAGTTTGGCCTTCAACTTCCAGAAATCCTCACAGTTGGTAAACTGGCTGGGATTTCTGGGAGTTGTGGGCCAAAATACCTGGGGACCCAACAGGTTGAGAACCATTTCCTTAGAGGGTTCTATGGCTGGTATCACTGATGATCCTGCTGAAACTCTGGTCAATAAGTGGAATCAAATCTAACCAGGGACCTCATCATACTTACCTAAATCAGCATCTTAGGATGATTCCATACCATCTTCAGGATGCAGCCCCATACTGCGCATCACACGATGTCATATGACTTCAGGCAAAGGCTCCACCTCCAACTACAGCAGAAGCAACATTGGACGCTTCTCCCAGTACATGGGGAAAGTATGGGGAAAGTGTCACTGAGAGGGAACTGTGGTAATGGATTCGTCCTGCAGCCCTTCTCTTTTGTCACGGAGGCCAGGTATAGCAGGATGCTTCTGCTGGCTTTTCTGATGAGGCCTCATGGCTATAGATCTGATCACTCCCAAAAGTCCTCTCTGATCTCTTACTAACAAGGCTCCCTGGTATACCCTCAGGGAAATTAAATGAGAAGGACAATGACTAGAGGTAAATGGTGGAAAACTCGACTTTTATGTGACAAGACATAGTATAAAGGACACATTTACTCCTAAATGGTGGCAATATGTGCAGCAAAGAGAGTTTTCTTCTGTTCAAAAATCATTAAAAATGGAGCTGGTGAAAAAAAAAATCATCCTTGAATGCATTATGTAAGAAGCTGTCAAGAGATCTCAAAATACATGTGTTTACTTACGCAATGCTTCCCTGACCTGATTGTTTCATTTCACAGGTGCATGTTGTTAATTCTAAATCGAAAGTTGGCTGAAACAAGTTAAATTGCTCTTATTTTTTTGTTATGCAGAACCTATCCATATTTGCCTTTCATGCTATGTCAACCTCTGGTATCAAATTTTCAAGTAAAGATGTATTGTTTGGGTATGCATCTACTTAATTAAATGAGGTATACGTGTATTTAACTATTTAAATGGCAACTTAAACTCTAGGGCTAGTAGAACGGCTTGACCCCAGTAATTTCAAGAGCCAGAAAACTGGATGCTCTGCATATTTTTACATACTGCTGCTCTTGCTTGTAGCTACTGAAAATTTAAACCAAGCATCGCGATCCTCGATCAGATACCAGAGTTCCATGACTTCTTTTAAAAGTAGATTAGTAGTTGTTTTCGCTTTTTGGAAGCATGGTTAAATATGTCAGCCCTGTGAGTTAGATATACACAACCTTTTGTCCTGTGTTTGAAGTTTTCTGCTTCTAATTCGCACGTAAACATTGGAATGCAAAGATTTATTTACCCATATTGAAAATGTGTGAAGGTTATCTTCTGATTTTGGAACAGTGTAAAGCAAAGGCATATATAGATTCCGTTATTTAATTTCTATTTCAAATTTGATTGTTTCTGAACAAGGCCAACATGATCACATTCATTTATGTACTGTAACTTCTTGTTAGGTTACTGCAATGTGTTCCACATAGACCTGCCCTATGCTACTGCCAGTGCAATAGGAAACAATTGGGATGCTTTTGGAAAGATCATTTATAAAACATAGTTTTAATGGAATTGTGTTGACTGCAAATGCACTTGATTACTTGTTGATTGAAGATGTTGATTATGACTCTCACAGCCCTACATGATTTGGAATATAGATATATCAAGGAGCTCTTATACAAACCTGATGATGATGTTGAGGATGATGAGGATGATGATGATGATGATGATGATGATGATGATGACAGATTGTATTTAGTACTGGCCTCTCCTGATGGCTCATGACAAACCATGTAGGACATTCAAGGTCAAAGCCAACACTTTGTACTTTGCCTGGAAACTAATTGGCAGCCAGTGGAGTGACTTTAAATCGCATTCAAGCATGATTCTTTTTCTTTCACCAGCTCCAATTTCTTATGATTTCCTATGAGTACCCAATAGAATTCAGATTTCAAGTGATGGATATATTACTATTTTATTTTAGAGTTTTTCCTAAAATAAAAAAGAAATCTAACAAGCTTTTAAAGATATATCTCTGTGGTTTTTTTCTGGGGATTCCAATTTTGGGGATCATAATTTCTAATCTTTTTCCTGGGTGTAGCGGATAATAGGCTAGGGCTTATCTGTTCTTCCCTTTCTCCTGTCTTTTTTGCTGTTCATGAATACTCAGAAAAACATTCTGGAGGCAGCTGTTGTTTACCTTGCTTATTGTAGACAGAAATTGCTACATTTGGCTAAAGTAGAATCCCATTCTTTCCCAGCTCAAATTCCAGTACATTGCTTGCTGAAGACATGCTTCTGCAACCTGATATACAAAGCCTGTATTTCTCTAGCCCTCCTTCCTCATTTTCCCAATGCTAAAGCTGCTAACAACCCTTCCAGCTAAACTGAAGTCAAGGAGTCATTGGTGAGTAAGGCAGGTATAAAAGACTGTTAATGGTGCTTCAATATCAGAGGTTTTTTAAACAGTAAATAAATAACACTGTTCGTTTAAAATATATGGGGGTTTTTTTAAAGCTAAATGTATGCAAATGTAATTATGCCTTGAATGCATTGTGTACTTTACCTTTTAGATGGAAACTATCTCTATCAACCTGTGAATGCTTCTGGGGGAATTGTTTACCATGCTACTGCATTTAGTAAGTGAAGAAGATCAATGTGTTAACACTTCACTGTTTAACTCTGAAGTTCTGTGGTCTGTAAACACATACACACACAACCCTACATTTGAAATTATTATGTACTAAATATAAAATAAAAATTAATTATTAAAAGGCCAAAAGGAATGAGAGAAACTAAAACAAGACTATTAGTTTGTTATGTGCATTCAAGTCATTTTCTACTTCTGGCAACCCTAAGGTAAATCGATCAAGGGGTTTTCTGGGGCTGCGAGTGTGTTTCCATAGGTGAGAAGGAAATTCAACCTTCATCTCCAAAACTGTGCTCCAATATACAAACCACTACACCATAGTGGTTCTTGGAGTATTACTGCCTTCATATATTTTAAGATACTCAAAATGCCAGCAGTAGCTTTTATTGCAAGATTAGAAAGTTTATTTCAACCACATACTCACAAACACAGTGAAATATCATACTGACCAACCTAATCAAAATAAGCAACTTTAATAGCACATAGGCATGTCCCTTGATTTAGCTTTCCTGACAGACTGTGACAAAAAGAAAGGCAACATTTCAAAACACAGCATATTTTAAAGTATGCAGTATGTTATTCCCTCACTCTCAATCGTTCTCCCTTTTAATGAGCAGCAGATCCCTGGGAAATCATGAAATACGGATGCTGTGTGGTTTAGCATTCATCTAGTGTGATTGGGAGCCAGCAAAAAGTTGCCACAGTTCTAATGAAGCCAGAGTCTCTCAAAGAAAGCTGCCAAGTCCAGTATTAATAAAGCTAGGTGGTCTGCCCTGCAGAGAAGAAAACTATGATAAACAGGAAAAGGAAAAAAGGAGTACAAAGGCATAGTTTGTGACGACAGAGTCTTGTTAGTATATAATCGATATACATCTTTACTACCCGTCAACAAAAAGCATTCTCCAAAATGGCCCTGTAGTTCCAACCCTTGGGCTCCTTTTTTCACTCGCCTTGCCCCCTTTACCTTCAGTTTTCCTCCGTGGACCCAGTTCCTGGCCTCAGTGTGATTCCAGATTGCCAAAAATGAGTAGGAACAGCCAGATATTTTTGGAAGAAAAGAATAAACAAATGGAATTTATTAAAACACGTTTGGATATCACATCAATCTCCAATTTAATCATTCACAGCTCCCCAAAATTCTGCTCCGTTCTTTCCATGGCTGGCTATTCCACTTGTATTTGCAAAGAAACCAATTCAACCATTTTGAATCCCATTGTCTTTTAATATTTTAACTTGTTTCATCATGGTTTAATAAGTTTCTATGTTATTTTTTTTATAAAAAAAACTGAGTTGTCTACAGTCTAATTCTGTTAGAAAGACCAGAGGTACAGGAATGTGGAGAAGGAAGAAAGGAAGGAAGGAAAGAAGGAAGGAAGGAAGGAAGGAAAGAAAGAAACTGTGCGTACAGTTGCTCAATCAGCAGTGTTCCAGTTTCTGAAATTTCAGAAGGTCCGGTGCTTCTTATATCATAAGGCTAAGTTTTTGTGATGTCACAGAAGAAGCACAGAAAAGGTTTGGGAGGTGAGCCAGATGAGTTTTTGGATCAGCTAATATGAAAATGGGCATAAGAGCAATCTAGATTTTTGTGCCATAACTGGGGTAAATCTACCTAATCAGCTGATATGGCTACTGAGAACATGCAGCCAAGAAGAAATTCAAGCAAAACTGAACTTTATAGATGAATTCATCATAGAGATGCCAGGAATCAAGCCTAGGACATTCTGCACCACCACCTAGTATTAATCTCTATTATATTGCACAGTATTTGTCCCAAAGTCATGCCCCCAGAAGTGGAGAAACAACAGCCATAACCAGGCCCGCAGCCAGGATTTCGTTTCGGGGGGGGGGGGGCTGAATTTTTTTCAGGGGGGGTTCGGGGGGGCTGAGTTTCGGGGGGGCTGAGTCTGAGTGAAAGAGGGTCTAGCCTAGCAAACCTTTTGTATCATTACCCCAATACCCCCATGCATATGGGATATATTGAGTATGGTGATCAGATCATGATATGAATAAACATAACAGTTTAAATAATGCACCAGTAAGGCCTTTTCGCGAACCACCATGAGAATTTCGGGGGGGGGGGGGGGCTGAAGCCCCTCAAGCCCCCCCCCCCCCCCGGCTACATGCCTGGCCATAACCGACTTAATGGCATTGACTCCAGGAGTACTTTGGAACAACAAAGCTTTCATTGAGCAGTGCTCTGCCAAATTAATTAAATTTTAGAAGGAGGTGGACACTAATACAGAGTGGACAAATATTCTGGGTATGTCAGCCAATTTTCTGCCCCAAGTCCTTTTTGGAGCTGTATGGATTGCCAAAAAATATACTAAGTTACTGGAAAGTAGCAATGCGACTCCTGGACACTTTTGGGAGAGTAATTTGTCCTGGCTTTAGGCTAGAAAAGGGGTGATTCTCAGAGTCTGGAGGGACTGAGGACTACCAAGGCATGTGGCCCCATGCAATACTTTACCCATCACTACTCTCAAACACACCAGACAGCATACTTAGTGCCATCCATGTCCACTTATAATGGAATACATCAGACTCATTCAAAAATAAAGGTGATGAATGTAACAACTTTAGTGAATATGACAAATCAGACCACAACTCCCTCAAATGAAAAGTGACATCATGATGGAAACCAGCAAGAAAAAAAAATCAATAAAAGACAAGGAGTACTTTGAGAGTAGGAAACAGAGCAGACGTAGCCATCCTTCACTCCAGTCTGAGGCTGCAATTTTGTGGTTGTGTTTGGTTTTTAATGCTGTGCCTTGACTATTAGCTGATTTCCTTTGCAGACTAGATGGAAGTGGATGTGTTTGAAAGAGCCCCAAGTATGTCCTGCTACTTTTTTGAGTGCTCAGATTTTTTAAGCCAAGCTCTTTGAACAGGATCCATTAAGTAAGTTATCCTGGGTTAGAGTGGAGTGGGCGAAGACAAGCTTTCAGGGCAAGGAACTCCTCAATCCAGCCCAAGGAATGAGAGGTGGCCTATTCAACATACTATAAAGATATCGGCAAAAAAAACCCCACTTTGGACCAATATTTTATACTTTGGCTGCATTGTTTCAAATTAGCCTGACTTAATGAAGATTTTTCCAAAAAAAGTAGTTCCTGGAATTTGGGAATATGTTTCCTTCACAGACACATTTCAGCAGATCCAGGTGACAATTCCTACCCTTGTAATCCTCCAAAGACCACACAACCTGCTTAAAATTTCCCCAATTCTTTTAAAAAACCAAGCCAGAAGTGACCAGAAATCATCTTCTGGTTTTGAAAAACAGTCATGTTTTAATGTAAAAAGTCCAAGTGATACCTTTTTAAAAAGTACTACCCACGCTCCCATTCATATTTCTTTTTCAAAATAAGTAATGGGAAGGGAAGTAAAAAAAAAATAATAATGCAAAAGCTGAGATAACTATAGTCATGTTATTGCATACCAGACTGCATGTTCTTAGCTGTTGCTAGTTGATGGCAACAGTCTTGGACAGCAATGGCTCCCAAAGTGACCCATTTAAGGTGGAATCAGGTGTCAAACAGGGATGAACATGCAGATCAAGAATATTTATTTATTTATTTATTTACAGTATTTATATACCGCTTTTCTCACCCCTAGGGGGACTCAAAGCGGTTTGCACATAGATAATGGCAAAAATTCAATGCCTTACAACTACAATAGTGAAATCACACTATAAACATAAAACATATTAAAAACAGTACATCAACAAATATCAAATATCAAAACAGTTATTGAAACCATAAAACAATCTCATCAGTCGAGTCTCCATTCCAGTCCCTGTCCCACTAAAACCTGCATACATCTATTTTCCGAAGGCCTGGTCCCTGAACCATGATTTTAATTTTTTTCTAAAGATCAGGAGCGAGGGAGCAGATCTTACCTCCTTTGGGAGTGTGTTCCATAGGTGGGAGGGCCACAGCTGAGAAGGCCCTGCTCCTCGTCCCCGTCAGCCGCATTTGCGCTGTTGACGGGAGCGAGAGCAGGGCCTCCCCGGATGATCTTAAATTGCGAGGTGGGACGTAGGGGCAGATGCATTCAGACAAGTAGGCTGGACCTGACCTGTATAGAGCTTTATAGGTCAAAACCAGCACTTTGAACTGGGCTCGGAGATGGACTGGCAGCCAGTGGAGCTGGCATAACAGGGGTGTGGTATGCTCCCTGTATGTTGCCCCAGTTAGTAATCTGGCTGCCACCTGCTGAACTAACTGAAGTTTCCGAACCGTCTTCAAAGGCAGCCCCACGTAGAGCGTGTTGCAGTAATCTATTCGGGATGTAACCAGAACATGGACCACTGTGGCCAGATCAGACTTTCCAAGGTACGGGTGCAGCTGGTGCATGAGTTTTAACTGTGCAAAAAACCTGGGGTTCCAGACTCAGCGATGAATCCAGGATCACTCCCAAGCTGTGAACCTGCATCTTCAGGGGGATTGTAACCCCATCCAACACAAGCTGCAACCCTAAGCCCTGTTCGGTCTTTTGACTGACCAGGAGGACCTCTGTCTTGTCTGGATTCAATTTCACTTTGCTAGCCTCATCCAGTCCGACACAGCAGCCAAGCACCGGTTCAAGGTCTGAACAGCCTCCTTAGTGACAGGTGGGAAGGAGTGACAGATTTGGACATCATCTGCATACAGATAACACCTTACTCTGAAACTCCAGATGATCTCCCCCAGTGGCTTCATGTAGATGTAAAATAACATCAGGGACAGTGCTGAACCCTGAGGGACTCTACAAGACAGTGGTTGTGGAGTCGAACAGGTGTCACCCAGTAACGCCCTCCAAGAAAGACTGGAGCCACTGCAGAACAGTACCTCCAAGTCCCATTTCTGCGAGGCATCCCAGAAGGATACCATGGTCGACGGTATCGAAGGCCGCTGAGAGGTCCAGCAGAACCAACAGGGACACACTCCCCTGTCTAGCTCCCGGCATAGATCATCTGTGTCTGCTTCCATCATGAACAGTACAGGGTCAGGAGACTCCGCCCCCCAGACATGCCCCCAAATATCAAGTTGCATACTGATTTTTCAATGACATGTAAAAACAGTGCTTCAGCAATGGGAGAAACTGTTGTATTTCAAAGTTAGAATCCCATGTGCAAATTATTGTTTCTGCGATGTTTTGCAGACATAATCTGACGGATTACTGATGGAGTGGGGCAAACGTCAGGTCATAGGATCCATTTGATATAGCTAACATTCTCAGAAACAAAGTATTTCCTAATGTGATACGCTCCTAGGTTCATTCAAGTTCTCAAAAATATTCTTCTGCATCCAATTTCCTACTGTGAGCCATTCAGGCTACATTTTCCATTAAGATTTAATTAATATGATTGTGTGTGTAGTGGGGAGGGTGAAAATATGAGAAGATTAAGGAGTGATGATGTCCGCCTGACATTCTATAACATTGTACAGTGCTCAACAACTCCTTCACGTCTTCATATTATTTCCAATTGTTGCATCTGATGGAAGCAAAATCTATTATCAGGGAAGGCTTTCTTTTTTTATAAAAAAACCCCCATCATATTACAGTTTCAATATCATATCCAGGTCAACAAATTCACAGTTGCCTATCGATTTCACTCAGTAACAAGACGGGAAAGGCTACGTTTCGAAGAACTATTTGTAGATTGGCTTTTCACCCCTCTGTGATAGTGTTGCTTCTAAAGACCTCTTGGGGTGGAAATTAAGATTGCACAGATTTCCTTTGTGCAGGGTGAAGCAAATATGTTTACAGCTTGGTAACTTGGAAACTAGTTTCCATCTCTAGAAATTGCCAGCCATGCAAAGACTCTTGCAAAGAGTGGGGTACTTAAATGGAGGACAGAATTGATCAGCATTGCTTCGGGGTATTTTCTTCTCAGGGGTCAGCGACTGATAATTACAACTTTCATGCTGCTGCAATAGCCCACAGGACTAGGCCATTGCAGTAAGTTTGGTGATCATTTTTCTCTTTCTATCACCCTAAAAATGAAGCAAATCAGATCCGATGGGGTCTAAGTGCTATTTGCTTGTCTCCTTGGCAGAACTTTCCTCCAGCCCCACATTTCAAATGAGTTTATTTTCTTCCTGACAGGTTTCTTCACTGTCCAGTTTTCAAAACTATACCGAGAAATCAGAAATACTCATTCATTATTCTGACTTTACTATTTATTTTCATCTAGATAGTGGAAAAGAGAAAAAACTTTCAATTTATTTTTCTCTCTTACATCATATCAATCATATTTTCTTAATAGGTGATTAATTTATTTATAGTGCAATTCTCTGCATATCTACGAGGATATTATTCCTATATTGCTCAGTTGAGCTTACTCCCAGGAAAGTGAGAAAGGAATCAAACCTTACATGGCAAACCTAGCTGTGTTTACTAAAACCCCATTCACACTGCCATATAATGCACGTTCATAATGCATTGAATTGCATTATCTGGCAGAGTAGATGGGGCCTTAGAGGTCTGTTTCATGCTGGGTTTGATAGAGCTTACTAAGGTAAGAAGACACATGGGTTTGATGTGATAGTATCTCAAGTTTGTTAAGTGTATTATTCTATGTAGCTATAATTCAACTTAACAAAAACTACAGTGCTAATCATGACGTTATGCATATGTGTAAAACAATGTTTTTATGGTAGATCAGGTCATTTTTCCTTGTCTGAACTCTTGAGACGAGAACGGATCTCTGTACCATTTAATGTTGACATTACATAATGACAAATACAGGTTGCTTTGTGTGTGTCCAAGGAACACCACCAATTTTAAGGCATTCAGAAGTTACTGCATTTATGTCAATATGAGAAACTCTATGCTTTGTTGTATGCCTAAATTTAGATGGAAGAAAAGTCATGATATAGTGCCATCTAGTGGGTTAAATAAGACTGTCAAAGAGTATTTGGAATGTATTGTCGAAGGCTTTCATGGCCGGGATCACTGGGTTGTTGTAGGTTTTTCCAGGCTATATGGCCATGTTCTGGAGGCAATTTTTCTCCTGACGTTTCGCCTGCATCTATGGCAAGCATCCTCAGAGGTAGTGAGGTCTACCATAGATTGCCATAGATGCAGGCAAAACGTCAGGAGAAAAATTGCCTCCAGAACATGGCCATATAGCCTGGAAAAACCTACAACAACCCAGTATTTGGAATTTTCCAATTTATAATTGAAAAGAAAGTGTTGGAGTATTTGCTAAACCATGACAATACGAAGGGTTTAATATTTATTGTGTTTTTTTGATAGAGGCATACAGCTACAATAGTATTTTACAGTATTATGATTTTGAAATGAAATTATATAGAAAAATATTTTTCATAAGCCTAGAAACAGGCTGATTATCCATATTGAATACAAATTCCAGTGGAATTCACAGGTATCAATAAGTCTATATTTTTTATTAGACAACATGGAATATCTCTTTGCTTTCTAAAGTTTCTTCCATCAAATTTCCCTATACATCTCAGGCTGGATCTACACTGCTATATAATCCAGTTTCTGAATCCAGATTATCTGATTTGAACTGGACTTTATGAGTCTGCACTGCCATCAGATAATCTGGATTCAGAGAGAAGCCTCCCACAAGGATGGTAAAACAGACGGCCAATTCTCTCACACCAGAAGTGACTTGCAGTTTCTCAAGTCTCTCCTGACACGGGAAAAAAATCTGGATTCAGAAACTAGATTATATGGCAGTACAGATGGGGCTTCAGAAAGCCACTGAGGTGAAGTATGGCAAAATGAACTGCAGAGGTGTGGAGGAGTCATCAAAAATTAAACTGAGACAATATTGGGTTGTTGTAGGTTTTTCCGGGCTATATGGCCATGTTCTAGAGGCATTTTCTCCTATACATGGCCATATAGCCTGGAAAAACCTACAACAATCCAGTGATTCCAGCCATGAAAGCCTTTGACAATACATTGAGACAATATTCATAAAAATAGGAATGGGAGAAGGAAACTAAAACAATTGTCAATAGACAAAGAGTCAGCTTAAACAACACACTTTGCACATTTTACAAGAAGTGCTATTTCAAGTAGTTAGAACAACATCTTATTGTTAAAGGATATAATTTCCCTCAGCTGACATATTTTGCATTTAGCATGCTTTTGTGAATAGTTTTTGGAAGAGCTTAGTTTACAGGTCTCATTGCATATGTACACAGATTGCATATAGGGTTTGGCTCTAGGACCCATCTAACCCCTCACCTTCCCTGGATACCAAATATGTGGATGCTTGTCCCATTATATGCAATTGGCATAGTAAAATGGTGTCCCTTATATTAAAGGACTATTTATTTGATTGTTGTTGTTGTTGTTCATTATTTGATTACTTTCTCTATTTATACCCCACCTTTCTCTACTCCAAAGGGGACTCAAGGCAGCTTACATAGAACAAATCAAGGTTACTTGACTTCTGATTAACTGAGAGTCTACTATATGTCCCAGATTCACATAAATTTATGCTGCTATATTCATTGACTGCTATATAAGTGTAATTTACGTTAGTTGAAAAAACATGGCCTTTTGAGTTTTTCAAATATGTTGGGAATGGTTTCAATTATCTGATATTGCGGTTTAATCCATCAGTATAACACTAAACACATCAAGCCTGGTCATGACAGTAAAACGGAGGAATGTTTTGTGGGGATTATGTTCCTATATTCTCACCATGTAGCTGGCAATTTCCTTAGTATTACTGGGCAGCTAAAAACAAAAAAATTAGACATGGGAAATTTCTTAAAGATAGAACAATATTGTTGCTCTAGGCTACATTTCAGATGAAGGAACTGTCTAAACCACCTCTGAATATTAATCTATCAATTTATAGGACCCCAGTGGATACCAAAATCTGTGAATGCTCGAGTCCCATCATATGCAATGCAATAGCATTGTACAATGGTATTCCTTATATCAACAGTTACTTTTTGGATTGTGTGTGTGTGTGTGTGTGTGTGTGTATTCAAGTTCTGGATAGTTGGATAAGGAGGACTGTCAACAATGGTGCTCCAAAGGAGCTTTTTGGAGCTCTGTCACCACAACCGCAATGGTGACAGGACCACTGAGATAAGGGTGGCCATCCAGTAGGGCTGAATTGGCTCTGGCCCCACTGGATGGTCGGAACCCCATCCCATCACCCCAAGATGCACCCCGAGATTCCAATTCCATTCAACCATGGTAATCCATTGTACATGTGACAGACTTTCTGCCTCAGAGGAAGGCAATAGCAAACTTTTTTTGAATCAATTTTGCCAAGTAAACCCCATGATAGGTTCGCCTCAGGGTGCCATAAATCATCAACGATTTGAAGGCACTGAAAAACATCTATTCTTGACTAATTGTCCTGATTTTCAATAAATAAAGGCCTATTTTTTCTCCATTCACCATCTTCAGTTCTTCCATACGGAACTCAGAAAACACTGGTCACAATAACCCTATTCATTTGTGACTTTTTAAATCTACACAATCCACAAAGTTGTATCTATATCCCCATGAATACCATTCCACTGCTTTCAGTTAAAAATAACTTATTAGAATGCGAGGATTCAAAGGACACTATGATTAGTGGTTACAAAAGAAAATAAACTGACCTCTTATCTGATTAGCTGAGAAAGTCAACATGGTCACGGAGAAAAGCAAAAATTTAGAATCTCCTCCAAGTATACAATGTAAAATGTCTCCTTTGTATATGATACTAATTTTAATCATAGAATGACAAATGACTACATTATCTACATTTGAAAAGGAAGAAAATGTACTATTTATTTATTTATTTACCTTATTTATATCCTGCCCTTCTCACCCTGAATGGGACCCAGGGCAGCTCACAGCAAAGGCACAATTTGATGCCTCAAATACATCTAAAAATAAAACAACATATACTGTACTTTAAAATCACATAATTAGAACATATCAATTAAACAAGTACTTAAAAATCACACAATCCAAAAACATATACAAGGAGCCATTTCAAGTGTCATTGTATTGTTCATTATAACACTGAGACATTGATTGTTGCACTGGGAATCACTGTGCAAATGCTTGGTCCCACAACCAGGATTTAGCTTTCTTCCTGAAGGTCAGGAGGGAGGGGCTGATCTAATCTCCCTGAGAAGGGAGTTCCATAGTCGTGGGGCTACCACCGAAAAGTCCCTGTATCTCGTTTACACCAGTCGCACTTGCGAGGGGGATGAGATCGTGAGCAGAGTCCCCCTGGATGATCTTAACCTCTGAGGTGGTTCATAGAGGGAGATATGTTCAGATAGTTCTACACTGAGGACTGTGTAAGTAGCCTGGTTGGAGGGGACTTCCCTGTCTCCTTCTTCCCACAGCAGTTGTTGTTGTTGTTGTTGTTGTTGTTGTTGTGTGCCTTCAAATAGTTTCTGACTTCTGGAAACCCTAAGTTTTGGGATTTTATGGTTTTATGAGTGTGTGTGATTAACCCAAGGTCATCCAGAAGAGATTGGATGCTAGCCTCCAGAGGCATAGTTCAACACTCAAACCATTACACAGTGTTATTTCTCAATCCCCAATCCTATAGAGAGGGTCTGAGAATCTTGCTTTATGGACTGGGCTGTGATGAAAAGAGAAGAGGAACCCTTGAAAAATCAGTTGGAGGCACTTTTTATGAGCAAGAATCTGTACAAGGTAGGTACCAGAGTTGCGTAATCAGGGTAAACCCTGACCCGTTTCATATCCTGGCTTTTGGTGCAGGCCCAAATCCATTTTTTTTGGGACCCTCCCAAAATCAACAGATATCGGTTTTCACCCTCTGGTGCCGAAAGATCTGTTGTCTATCAGTTCATGGACAGGGGCTTCCCACCCAGGCTCCCCTTCCTGGCGTGTGCTTTAAGGAGGCTTCTTCTTTCCTGCTGTTTCTACTCTAGAGGAGGCACTTGGCTGCGGGCCCTGGCAGGCACGGGTACGCCTGCACTCCCCACACGCACTCTCCTTGGAAAGAGTGTGTGTGTGCTGTGGCGTGCAGGCTAAGAGCACCTGCACCAACAGGGCCTGTAGCCAAGCATCTCGTACTATAGATGCTTACTTACAGGGCCTGCATGCTACACACTCTACTGAGCCTGCACAGTAGTGGAGCGACAGAGGATCTAGTCCGGGCGACAGGAGAGCGATGGAAGGTTCCGCAAAAAGCCGCGGCGATCAGCAATGGTGCAAGGTAGGTTTCCCAATTGAAGGGGGAAACGGCAGTGAGAAATGGTGGCAGAGCTGGATAGTTTTGACCCTGAGTGCAATTCTTCTCTTCTCTGTCTATGTCACAGGGGTGTCTTCAGACTCAACCAGGGATTCCTTTGATTCCCCAGATGAAGGTGAGACAAACCCCGATAAAATGAGAAGGCATCTAATCATAGATTGTTAGGATTGTTTGTTGGGGATTAATAAAAAAGATTAAACTGTGATGCCAAAAAGCAAGTACCCAGTCCTGCTTGCTTTCATGTTGAGCTGATTTTTGTATTGGGTGGGGCTTTCCCGTTCCATGCTCCCAAAGGAACAAATGAAATTAATGAAACGGGTTAAACAATTTCCACTTTTGGAGTGGAGCACTGAAGAAGAAAGGATTAAAGACAGAATGATAAGATGGGCAAGAGATATCGGAAGAACGATATCTTTAACAGAATGGGAGAACATATGGATTAGGAAACTGAAATATACGAAGGCATATAACCTGAAAGAAAACTGGCTGAAAATGCTCTATAGATGGCACATGACACCGAAGAAACTAGGAATATACTACAAAAATCTTAATAAAAAATGCTGGAAATGCGGAGAAGTAGAAGGGTCATACTACCACATGTGGTGGCATTGTAGCAAAGCTAGAACATACTGGAAGAATATACAGGAAAAGTTGCAGAAAATACTTAAGACAAATGTACCATTGAAACCAGAAATCTTCCTGTTAGGACTTACAGAAGTGAAAGCTGAACTAAATAAAAACAAAGAAAAACTTCCTCTTCCTAGCCACGACAGCGGCAAGAATTTGCTTCGCCAAAGGAAACACCGGATATAGAAGAATGGGAAACCAAACTTATAGACATAAGAAATATGGACAGACTGAGTTTTTTAATACAGAAGAGTAAAGGACTTGTAGAAAAAGAAATGGACTGGACCCTAATAAATGATTATTTTTGGATGGAACGGATAGAAAGGAAAAGAAAGACACCGCCAAGAACAACAAAAGGACAACAGAAATTGAAACCTCATACACAAGAAAGAAAAGGAATCCTCTTCAACAACACCAGGAAGTCGGACCGAACGAAGGGGACATCCTCAATCTTTACACCTGTTTTTAAATTTTCACACTCCCACACTTTATTTCCTCCTTTCTCTTTCTCTTTCTTCTATTCCCTCAATCCTCATCACTACCCTCACCCCATTACCTCTAAACTGATTCTCTACTCTTATTCCTGTTTCCTTTCTCCTATCTGCATTTAATCATGTAATAAGAAAATCTCAATAAAGATATATTAATTAAAACAATTTCCATCCACAACTCTAGTAAGTACCTCAGCCAAATTATTAGACATCCTCCTCTTGCCTCTCAGCCATACTTTACAACACAACTTCCACCTTTCAGTCAGATGACCTAACTTCCTGTGTAGCGTTTACAGAAAGGTGGAAGCGTGGTTATAGAGAAGAAAGACCAAGGAAGCCCATTTTCTCCAGTTTACTTACACATTAATCTAGCCAAATTATATGGCACCCCAAACACTAATCAATATTGTTTCCCAATCTAGCACAGGTAAGAGTTGTTAGCATCAGTCGGCTACAGCAATTCAGTGCACGTCTCAAAATTAATATAAACAAAGATCATGACATTTTTATTAAAAAAGAACAAAGGTCTTCATTAATACAGAAGCATCCCTGCCTCACTTTCCAGTTACCTCTCTGGCCCTGCTGTTTCCACATTAATTTTTCCTGTAAATAACGACATCCATTTCCTCTAAAACAAATGCTAACCTTTTAAATTATAGTGCCATTTAAACATTAAACCTTTCATCCTTGACTAAGGTAGTTCACTTTTCTCTTAGTCGTTGTAACATAAATTTTGTGTTTTATTAAATTCTCATGTCTTCATCATTAAAAAAAAAAACAAGCCCGTAGTGACAATATGTAATTTGCTTATAGCTGGCCCCAAATGGGGTAAAGATGGCTATAAATTTTAGAGATAAAATGGCCTACTTCTCCCAACATAAATACCTACTGTTAATCCCTGGCCCTGGGGCAATATGGTAAGTGGTAATACTTTTCCATCCCAGTTCCTCCCCTTCTCCCAACCTTCTCTTACAATACAATCCTTTATATGTCTCCTCAGAAGTAAGACATTGCTAAATATGGGTTTTGTTATTAACTGGGCCCAATATTTTTTCTTTTGTTTATAAATGTTTTAAATTCAGCTTTCATTTCATATTTAATATTCCTTATTGAGAAACACTCTGCATTCAATTTTAGAGAGAAGATAAGACCATAAAGTCAAATAAATAAGTAGCACACAAATACAGTAGTCTGAGATGACATAATGTCTTCTGCTGATTTTTTAAGAGTAAGAACTTCTATAAAATCATACGTTGCTTTGGTTCCATTGAATACAAATCAAATAAATAAATAGAATTATATGTGTTAAGAATGCCTTATTGTGATGGAGAAAGAATTACCATAATGGAGAAAGAAGATGTCCATATTTTCATGGACTAATTTCTTCGAAAAATTCCAAAGGAAGATAGCCTCCCATTTTCTATAGTTACCTATGAACAAAGATATGAGCTCTCCAGCTTTAATGATATTTGAAACAAACAAAGATAATCAATGTTCTGTTCAAAGAGCAGCTCAGTTCACCCTCTAGTGTTATTAGTTGAATATCAGCCAAATGTTAGGCTGCAATTCACTGAAACTGTGCATTTAAATTATTAAGGAGAGACAAGAGTTGCAAAGCATTTGCAAATAAGCTATTGCTTTGGGAATGAAATGAACCTTTTATGACTGTGAAGGAAAGAAGGTTGACAATGCACAATATGTCAAACTACTATGAGCAAAAGAAGGTGGAAAATTCAGGTCAGTTCACCAAGTTCAACTATAAGCCAGTCTTTGTCTTTTATCAGCCCTAGTAAGGTTCATACTGTTTCAAAATTAACAACATATTTCAAGGAGGGAATTAATTACCTCAGAAGATCATGTTAAGCAATATATGAGCATTGGTATAGGTTTAAATGAGAAAGATATTTCATGTGTTATTTTTTTCCCTACACAGCTGCAGAATTTCCAGTAGCTCAGGGGGAAAAACTTTAGGAATAAGTATTTAGAATAGCTGAATATTGCTCAAATAATTTCAATATTATTAATAAGGATTTAGAATAGCAGGATATTGCCCAAATTATGTGTGTGTGTGCCTATAAGTTTTCATAATTCCAAGATCAGATAAGTTTGGGTACCCTCCAGATGTTTTTTCCTGTTAGACACATATTATGTCTTCCCTAGTAGGTAGTATGCCTAAGGGTACATTACACTGTAGAATTAATGCAGATTGACACCACTTTAACTGCCATGGTTCAATGCTAAGGGATCATTGGAATTGTGGTTTTACAAGGTATTTAGTTTTCTCTGGCAACGAATGCTGGTGCTTCACCACACTACAACTCCAAGGCTTCAATACTCTTGAGCCATGGCAGTTAAAGTGTTGTCAGGCTGTATGAATTCTACAGTGTAGATGCATTCTAAGATTGTAAAGTTTCTTCATGTTGGTCCATTATAGAGGTTTGAACTAAGCAATCCTTTTAGTTAGTCTGAACTGGTGGAACTTTTAAATGAATGTTTTATAACTGATTGTAGCTGTTGTTTTAACTGTAACTGCTTATTTTATAATTTATGTGTTGGCATCTAATGATTGCCTGTTGTGAAGCCACCCAGAGTTCCCCTCCGGGGTGAGAAGGACGGGGTACAAATGCGTGAAATAAATAAATAAATAAGTTGTGGTTTGCATATAGCCAAGTAACCTTTCAGAGATGGTTGCAATAACCTCCTGGTGATGAGACCACCAAAGTTGTTAGGTGGGCAGCCTCATCTGAAAATTCACACAGCCAAAACATGTGTTTTTTGGGGGGGAAACTAAATTAGTTCTGTGACCTAAATCACAGATTTGTTAGCATGACTTTATTATTGATGACTTTCCTTCACAGAAATTTCCACAGAAGGAAGAAACTCTGGTCTATATCATCTGGGGACAGGCAATGTGTTGCATTCCAAATGTTGCTGGAGAATATACTTTCCATCTCTGACCACTGACCAAGTTGGCCAGGACTGATGGAGATGGAATCCAACAACTCCTACAGGCAGTTATCCAATGTGAAACCTACCAGATTCAAAGGGCTGGAACAAATGTTAAATGTTAATTTGAAGCATTGCATACATAACAAATGGCTGCAGTTAGTCGCATTTGGCTGCTTGCACCCTTGCTGAAATCTAATAATAGTCGTTGTTGAAGAATAAGTTTCTGTCATTATATAACCTTTGAAATGCAGAATTAACAGATGTCATGAAAAGTCACAGAGAACTATGAAATCTGAAAATTCCTCTCTGAAGTGGATAGAAAATGAAGGTATTGATAACATTCAGTTTTCTGTGTTGTACATTCAACATTTAATTTAATATATAGTTTGATTGGTACAATAAACTATTTATGTCTATAGCACAAGAGCTTAATAAAATTAATTTAAAGACATCTAAAACAATTTTAAACAATTTGAGAAATAAAAACATGTTTAAAAGACTTTTAAAAAGTGATAAATCATAAGTGCAGAATAATAATTTTAGCAGCCAGATTTTAAGTCATTACAGAAATGAAGACATTGCCAGTGCCAGTTGGGCCACATTGGGTAACATGTTCTGCAACCTTGGTGCCACAACTGAGAAGGCCCTCTCTCATATCCTCACACGGGGTATTGAACTTAATTATGGGCTACAGAGGAAAAGTAGTCCAGATGGCCTCAATCCTCAGGCAGGTATACATAAGGAGAGGTGCAAACAGTTTGGGGACCTCAGTAGTTGATGGTGAATCTGGTGCCATCACTTTGAATTCAGACCAGAAGTGTATTTCTTTCCAATTTATGCATTACTTCCATGTGGTCTTAGGTGAACTTGGAGCATGTTCTTCTAAAGTAAACGATGTGAAGAGACCTGTACATCACTGTGGGAGACTCTGCATGACAAGATCTTTGACTCAGTTAATGAAGAGAATGCATTACTGGGCATGATTTCTTTAACAGAAGCTTTGATACCAGAGGCAGAAATAACAAAATGCAGAATTGAAATGAACCCTCCATGTCATAACTAAGCAAAGACATTTTGAACTTTAATCAAGAAATTAATTGACATCTTATTTCAAAATTTGTGTAGGAACAACTTTTTCTTTTCCCAGCTTCCACTTCAGTTAGTATATCCATTTTGGTGGCCAAATTCATAGAGCTATAATTTTGCTTTTAATTAGACCAGTGGCTGGGATCTTTTGATTGGTTTATATAACATCACCACTGTTCATTTTCATTTATGAATGATGTTCTTGCGTCAAATTCATATGTTGTTTTATTTTTATATTATTTTTGCATTGCTTTTTGTTGATTTAAGTTAATTTTGTTGTTTATCTCAATTATTGTTTATGGTTTGCTCTGTTATTGTGTTGTAAGCCACTCTGAGTCCCCTTGAGGAGATGAGGCAGGATACAAATAAAGGTTATTGTTGCTGTTGTTGTTGTTGTTGTTATTTGAAACACAACAAGATGAGTCCACAGCAGACACCCTGCTGGCTGTTGTATTGGATCACACGTCGAACACTTCCCAAGTATCTAGGACTGTGTGATGTATCAGCAAATAATGTGTGTAGATCCCAGTAAGGTGGCCTTCTGCAGCTGGCAGATGATAATCTTGTCAGCACTGGTTGTGTTTAAGTGCAGGCCAAGGTCTTTGGGCACTGCACCCAGTGTGCCGATCACCACTGGGACCACCTTTACTGGTTTGTGCCAGAGTCTTTGCAGTTAAATCTTTAAATCCTCATATCGTGTCATCTTTTCCAGTTGTTTCTTGTTAATCCTGCTGCCATCTGGGATTGCAACATCAACAATCCATACTTGGTTTTTTAACACGATCATGAGGTCAGGAGTATTGTGCTCCAAAACTCTGTCTGTCTGAATCCGGAAGTCCCAGAATATCTTGACGTGTTCATTCACTGTAACTTTTTCCGGCTTGTGATCCCACCAGTTCTTTGTCGCAGGCAAATAGTATTTGTGGCACAAGTTCCAATGAATCATCTGAGCAATGGTGTTATGCCTCTGTTTGTAGTCTCTCTGTGTGATCTTCTTGCAGCAGCTGAGGATGTGATCTATCTATTGTTTCATCTGCTTCCTTGCAGAGTCTACATTTGGGATCTGTCATCGACTTTTCAATTCTGGCTTTGATGGCATTGGTTCTAATGGCATGTTCTTGGGCTATCAGAATCAGGCCCTCCATCTCCTTTTTCAAAGTTCCATTTGTGAGCCACATCCATGTTTTTTCTTTATCAATTTGGCTCTCAGTTTTTCCCAGGAACTGTCCATGGAGAGCCTTCTTTCACCAGTTTTCGCTTCTGCTCTGGATTGTCTTTTTACAGTATTTACTCTTTGTCTTTTGCACTTTTAGCAATTTACTACTATTTACTTCCCTCAATGTTGGATCGTGACTGCCTTATTACATAATCTGCCAGTGTATTATTATTATTATTATTATTGTTATTATTATATTATAGTATGCTGGTGAGGCCAGCTTACCTGCTATCCTCTTTTTTCTCTGTCATACTATTTGTGTATACTCCAGACTGTACTGGCAGCTGCTGTTAACCTTACCTTCTGTAGACAAGTACGTATGGATAGTGTCGGATCAGCTAATCTAGAATCCCACTGTTTCCTAGCACTATTTTATTGAATTGTCTTTTGCAAAGTAGCACTGGAAGACTATTTCCCTAGCCCTCCTTTGTTGTCCTTGTAATGTTGGTGCTGCTCAATCAAACTTCTATCATAATAAGACTTTGTAAAAAAAAAAAAAAAAGGAACCTCTTTGTCAGTTCTGTTAGTTGAGGTATTCCTGTATGTGACCTTTTAAAAATCCAACAAAGACAAATGGAGGTTCCATCTTCCCCACACCAGTGACCATAGTGTGACCTATCTGCCAATGCTTATGTTTTTTCTCCCGGGTCACCTCCTCAATTGTATTAGCATTAGCATTGTATTGTCAAGAAAGTCAGTCAAATTATATGTAACAATAATGGTGGCCCAGCTAGCCAAATAATATGATCTAATACAAATGCTAATGGGATTCTCTGTGAAAGAAACCACTGTCTTTTCAAGCTTATTTGCAGTATCGGGAGCTGAAAAGCAGACCACAGACTCAAAGAAGAGTTCGCTTTCTTTAAACCTTCACTTCGTCTGCGGTGATGGATATAGGCAAAATATCTTCACAGTCACTGATCAAAGATCATGAAAAATTTAGAAGGCGGCATGCAGTGTGTAAAAGGCGCCCATGTTGCCTAAGGTAGAGGACCAAATGTGCATTCAATCAATCAAAACCATGGCAAATTGACACCCTGGCTGAAGAAATCCAGATGTGTTCACAATCACTTGTGTCTTCAATCACGCAGGACTGACTGCACAGTAATCCTACATCTTTTAGTAGAGACAGCAACAGGACATTTTTCATCAGCTCAGAGTCTTGTGTTGACTTTTTATTTTCTTTGATTATCCACCTGATGAACCTCCACAATATTTTTCAGCTGACATGAATTTGGATTCCTTTTTTCTTTCATGAAAATGTATTGGCAATTGGAACTTTTTCCCCCTGTGGGTATCCCTCACAAAACATTACCACGCACATGGGAAAGACAAAATTGATGTTTTGAGTGATTTAAATATATGTACTATGGGCTAAATCCAGTGCTTGGTCTGAATTAGAATATACTCAAGTAATCAAGGCGAACTATTATGTAAGATTCAGTGGGTCTATTCTCATTGAGAATATTAAGACTATATTGTCAACAAAATAGATTTATGTTATGTGCATTAAAAGGATAAAATATGCAAAAAAGTTTTTTTAAAAAAATACAACTAATACAGCTATTTTAAAAAATACAATTCCAATAATCTCTCTCCATAGACTTTCCTGGCTAGGAGTGATAAGAATAGTAAGCGGCAAAAACCAGCCAAGAAATCAGGTCTTAAGCAGGAATAATGTCTCAAACTTAATACTGTTGGCCATTTTGGTAGTCCCTGACTCTTCTCTATCAAGGCTTGTCCAAAGTAGCAGCAGAACAAACCTCCTAGTTAGTGCAGGTATTTACATAATTAATTAATTAATCAATCAATTAATTAAATCTAATTGACACTTTTGAACTGTGGTATTGAAGGAAAATTCTGAGAGTGCCTTGGATCGCAAGAAGATCCAACCAGTCCATACTCCAGGAAATAAAGCCCGGCTGTTCAATGGAGGGAAGGATAGTAGAGGAAAAGATGAAGTACTTTGGCCACATAATAAGGAGACAGGAAAGTTTGGAGAAGATAAAGATGCTGGAGAAAATGGAAGGAAAAAGGAAGAGGGGCCGACCAAGGACGGATGGATGGTATCCTTTAAGCGACTGGCTTGACCTCGAAGAAGCTGGGGGTGGCCATAGCTAACAAGGAGCTCTGGCATAGGGTGGTCCATGAGGTCACAAAGAGTCGGAAGCAACTGACCAAATAAACAACAAATAGTAATTTATGATTTATGGTAACTCTATCACTGAGCGTTTTTGGCAATATTTGTTCAGAGGAGTTGCCTTTGCCTTCTTTTGAGGTTGAGACTTCCCAGAGTTATCCAGTGGATTTCCATGACTGAGTGGGGATTTGAACCCTGGTCTGCAGAAACATAGCCGACAGCTTAAACAATGATGCCACACTGGCTCCATGGAACAAACTTTGTAACGTAATGATTATTATTCTCCTTTTTTCTCTACTACAGTCTCTAGAAAGTCAACATTAATACATTTGTCAGCAGTCAATTCCATCATGGTAATAATAGTTAGAGGGCTCTTTACACAGCTACAGCTCTGATAGTTCCCACTGGTAAAAGTTCTCCGTCTGTCTCATGACTCTTCCAAAGGAAACATTTTTAAAAAACCAAAAGCAAATTATTTTTGAGGAACATATGGTGAACAGCCACAAAATGCATGTTTTGAGGGGGTGAAAGCCACAAGGATTGTTATTATTATTAAATAATACCAAATAGTTTTACCACTCCTTTTGGTAATGCTGTGCAAACACAACTACTTCTCTGTTAAGACTCTCAGCTGTTCTCTGTTGTGTCCTTCTATCACCTTAGAGGGATGGAAGAAACAAACACTAATAAATAACATACTGGAAGAGATACAATATGCCCAGGTTTCTTGCTCTTGGCTTTCGGATTTATAGCTACAGCTCTTCCATTATTAAAACCAGTGAAGCACTAGGAATTGAACATAATCCCCTTCTGTGTGTTCCATGCTGCTGCCAATATCTAGACTCCCTGAAGAACCCTCCGAGTCAGTTTCTTTCTGGCAAATAGAGCTTTGCATTTATTGCTTCTGTAGCTCTCATTTAATGACAGGAAGCAACAGCTGGTGGCTGGCACGTCAGAGGGTGGAGAATCTGATCCATGCTTTAGGTCAGTGTTTCTCAACCTTCCTAATGTCGTGACCCCTTATTACAGTTCCTCATGTTGTGGTGACCTCCAACCATAAAATTATTTTCATTGCTACTTCATAACAGTAATTTTGATTATGTAAAGGTCTGATATGCAGGGTGTATTTTCATTCACTGGACCAAATTTAGCACAAATACACCCACATTTGAATACTGGTGGGGTTGGGAGGATTGATTTTGTCATTTGGGAGTTGTAGTTGCTGGGATTTTTAGTCAACCTGCAATCAAAGAGCATTCTGAACTCCACTAACGATGAAATAGAACCAAACTTGGCACAGAGAAGTCCCATAACCAACAGAAAATACTGGAAGGGTTTGATGGGCATTGACCATGAGTTTTGGAGTTGTAGTTCACCTGCATCCAGAGAGCACTGTGGACTCAAACAATGATGGATCTCGACCAAACTTGGCACAAATACTCAATATGCCCAAATGTGAACACTGGTGGAGTTTGGGGAAAATAGACCTTGACACTTGGGAGTTGTAGTTGCTGGGATTTATAGTTCACCTACAATCAAAGAGCATTTTGAACCCCACCGATGATAGAATTGAGTCATACTTCCCACACAGGACCCCCATGAGCAAAAGAAAATACTGTGTTTTCTGATTATCTTTGGTGACCCCTCGGATACCACCTCACAACCCCCCCAGGGGTCCCGACTCCCAGGTTGAGAAACACTGTTTTAGACCAATTTTTAACCGGGTTAGCCAAGATTCTGAACTTCTTCCCTAATAAGTTCTGCAGCATATGATTTTATTGCACCAACACATTATCCTGCTATATGTGAGCACCTTTAATACCACGCATCTATTTAACAGTGCAATTGCATTAATTTGCCATTCCTTGGCCCCATGATATTTCTGCACACCGTCGTAACCTGATCTTCCTCTACTACTGCCATTCCTTAAATTTTCAATTATGTTTTTTTCTTTAATTGTGCCATTTCAGCATGAAAACCAGCAACAATACGGGAAAGACATGTATAAAAAAAGAAAAGAAAAACAGCCTTATTGGGAATAGCAAGGCAGAAGGGAGAGGTGCGGAGAGTGGAAGACAATTCTGCTCCCTGATGTCATATTACTGCCAGCATACTGGCACAGAAAAAGAAGGAAGTTATCACATTCATGTGGGTGATAAAACATTGCTGAATTGGGAACAATTGATAGGTTTTATTTGTATGTAGCTAGGGATGGGGGAATCATAAGGGGGAAGCAAACCAGTAACAGAATGCATATTACTTCATCTGATGGAAACTGTCACCAAAAGTGACAGTCCCGCTGCAATCCCAGTTTGCCTGCCATGTATGATGAAGTCTTTAGATAGCTCCTGTTCAGAATAAAACTCAAGTGCAACCACAGGAATGCAAAACTAACTAATAGACATTAAGTCTAGTTGCGTCCGACTCTAAGGGGTGGTGCTCATCTTCATTTCTAAGCCGAAGAGTCGGCATTGTCTGTAGACACCTCCAAGGTCATGACTGCATGGAAAACCGTTACCTTCCTGCAGAAGCTGTACCTATTGATCTACTCACATTTGCATGTTTTCAAACTGCTACATTGGCAGAAGCTGGGGCTAACAGCAGGAGCTCACCCTGCTCCCCGAATTTGAACCAACAACCTTTCAGTCAGCAAGTCAGCAGCTCAGTGGTTTAACCCGCTGTGCCACTGGAGATTGCAACTAACAAATAAGCTCGTATAAATAAGAATCAAGCAATTTGACAGGTAAGGGAGGCTCTTTTAAATCACCAGGCCATTACTTTTTAAACGAAAACAATGAGCATTTAAGATTTTTTTATGTATCATAACCACAGAATCATAACTGTTATTTCTTTTTAAAACACCATCATGTTGGTTTATTTTAAATACTTTTTCAAAAGTGACTTCTTTCCAAACTCTGCTTTTTCATAAAACTACATTTTGACTTATAAAGCCCTAAATGGTTCGGGTTCAGCCTATCTTTGTGATCACATCTCCCTCTATGAACCAGCGCGAACTCTAAGATCCACCAGGGAGGCCCTTCTCTCACTTTCACCACAGCATGAGAGAATAGTGTTGGAACTGGTTTTAATGTCTATGTTTGTGTTAATAATTTTATGCCTATGTTTTAGTTGCTCTGTATGTTTTCCATGTTATTTTGCATATGTGGAAACTGCCCTAGGGAAGATAGAGCGGTATATAAATAAAGTTTTATTATTTTATTATTTATTATTTTTATGCACACCGCAACTTTTCCATCTTAGCTTCAAATCGTTGTTTACTCAATGCAAGAATTCCAATCCCGTGGGTCTCAAAATTATAATTTACTTTTTCCAACTCACAAATTCGACTTCTTATAGTGTCAATGTTCTTGTCAAAAACGAGAGGGCTTCTCAGTACTTGCTGAAGGCTAATACTGGCCTGTAAGAGGAGATCAATTTTGTCATTCAAGTTCTGGGAAGAAAGGTACAGAATGCGAGGGTGCTTAAGGACAAACACGTTCACCTCTTGTTCAGTGCATTCGTAAGACAACAGTTTCTCTTTCACATTTGCAAGAGTTTTTTTAAGGTACTCATTAGAAAGATCCAGTACATCGCCTCCTTGACCATGTAACAGTGTCAATACGTCTTCATTATCCAGATTAAAGGATGACTGCAATAACTGGATGTTTGCTTTTACTTGCTTGCTGCTCCGTAAAAGGATGAATGGGTTTCTAGAAATGATTTCCTTTACAAAATGATCTGCATTTTCACCTCCAAGTTCTATATAGATCTCATTCAGCAAATGTATAATCTGTTCGTTAAGTTCCATACTATTAGAAAACACCCTGGGAACCCGGGTCAGCATCTTGCCAAGATCCTTTGAAGTCAGTCCAATAGAAGAAAAGAGGGTAATATTTTTCTGCATGTTCGTATTATTTCCCGAACGAAAAAAGGACTCGGGGGAGCGTTTCAAGATCTGTACAATTTCCAAGTCGCTCATTAAAATACTCTGCTATATTTCCCAACGTTCTTTGAGAGACTGGTACGAGCGAATGATGGAACGAGGGTAACGTGAAATTATACCGGCGACAGCTTCTTCGTTCACCCCTTTAGCTTTCAAAAAATTCTTAAGGCCATCTTCATTGGTAATTTGCCTCCTGAGGACACCAGGTTGTCGTTTTCTTACCATTTTGAGATCCACACCCATAACTGTCAGCTTATCTATTAAAATGCTATTTTCCTTTTCGGATTCAGTACTGGAGCGATCATTCCTAAGACAAAGAAACCTATGAGATGATCTTCTGAATATAATGTCTCTAGGCAGTTTAATAAAAATAAAAACACTCATACTGGAAAGTAATGTGTTCTCTATGTTCATCAGTCCTCTCATTGCGATAGTAATCAGATGCTGCTGCTCTTCAAATATAATTTTACTTCCAATCCATTCAGGAAATTCAGCTAGGACACAAAGAAAATATATTACATTCAATTGTAATAAACTTTTAAACAATTATAACACAGCCCAATATTGCAATATTTTTACACTGAGTGAAATTTGAAAAAGTAACCCAATAGCAAAAAAATAATATATTCATTGGGCTATTTTGTGTTTTGTTTGTCTTTTAAGGGTTTTTTTTTCCAAGTGACAATGTCATACAATTCCCACATTTTAAGTCTAGTTCTCTATGGGCTTAAAGAGGGAGGTTTAAATTAACCTGTTCTGGTTAAGGAGGGTTCTAGATTTTGCAAATGAGAGAGTACACAGCATCTATGGCAAGCATCCTCAGAGGTAGTGAGGTGAGGATGCTTGCCATAGATGCAGGCGAAATGTCAGGAGAGAATGCCTCTAGAACATGGCCATATAGCCCAAAAAAACCTACAATAACCCAGTGATTCCGGCTATGAAAGCCTTTGACAAGACAGCCATTAGGCTGTTAGGAATTGTGGGAGTTAAAGTCCAAAACACCTGGAGGGCTCAAGTTTGCACATGCCTGATCTACACAGTGGAATGAATGCAGTTTGACACCACTTTAATTGCCAGGGCTCAATCCTATGGAGTCCTGGGAGTTGTAGCTTAGTGAAACAACAGCACTCTTAAAAGATGCAATCTCACTGAGCCATGGCAATTTAAGTGGTGCATTGTCGAAGGCTTCCATAGCCGGAATCACTGGGTTGTTGTAGGTTTTTTCGGGCTGTACGGCCATGTTCTAGAGCAGGGGTCCTCAAACTAAGGCCCAGGGGCCGGATGCAGCCCTCCAAGGTCATTTACCCGCCCCTCGCTCAGGGTCAATCTAACTCTGAAACGACTTGAAAGCACACAACAGCAACAACAATCCTATCTCATCAGCCAAAAGCAGGTCCACACATCCCACTGAAATACTAATAAGTTTATATTTGGTAAAACTGTTCTTCATTTTAATTATTGTATTGTTTTTAAGTGATTTTTGCAGTACAAATAAAATATGTGCAGTGTGCAAAGAAATTAATTCATTTTTTTCAAGTTATACTCCGGCCCTCCAACAGTTTGAGGGACTGTGACCTGGCCCTCTGTTGAAAAAGTTTGTGGACCCCTGTTCTAGAGGCATTCTCTCCTGACGTATTAAAAAAACTCTAAAATTACAACAGAAAAACAACAGAGAGGAAACAATCTGGGACATCTAATCACCTCTCAACAAAAGATTGCTCCAGGCACAAACAAGCCACACCAAACAACAGCCAAGCCATCAAATGCTAATCAAGGTGGTCAGCTGAAACATTCACACCTAGCTCCAACAGACAAGAGTCCTTTGTCCCACCCTGGTCATGCCACAGATATATAAACTCTTTTTCCTAGTTCCAACGGACTTCACTACCTCTGAGGATGCTTGCCACAGATGCAGGCAAAACGTCAGGAGAGAATGCCTCTAGAACATGGCCATACAGCCCGAAAAAACCTACAACAACCCATTTCCTTCCAAAATCTAACACATGGGAGGAAAGTCCATACCTTCAAGAAAGGCACCTTTTGTTGCCTCGCCTTCTTATGTAGTTCTTTCTTTCACTTTCCTGATCTCAGTTGGAAAGCTTTTGAGAATCTTGGGAAAACTACAGCTCCAAACCATGCAACGTTGCATCATTGGTAGGTTTAGATCTGAAATGTTTTCTAAGCACACTGCGGGGACACACACACAAACACAAAACCCCACGCTCCCTTAGCAAGAAAGTGTGGCCAAAATGCTCTCTTCCTCGCCACAGTTGCAATTCTCTTGCGTGAGAAGTGAAAGTTGAAAGGAGAACCAACAAAAAGCACCAATGGCTTGCAAAGGGGAGACCCAGCCTTAGAAAAAGTCGCCTTGCCTCTCCTGAGTGCTGCCATCTAGCAGGGCGAAAGAACTAGGCTTTGCATTCATTTCCCTGAGAAAAAAGCAAAGTACCAGGTTGTTGTTCATTCGTTCAGTCGTCTCCGACTCTTCGTGACCTCATGGACCAGCCCACGCCAGAGCTCCCTGTCGGTCGTCACCACCCCCAGCTCCTTCAAGGTCAGTCCAGTCACTTCAAGGATGCCATCCATCCATCTTGCCCTTGGTCGGCCCCTCTTCCTTTTGCCTTCCACTTTCCCCAGCATAATTGTCTTCTCTAGGCTTTCCTGTCTCCTCATGATGTGGCCAAAGTACTTCAACTTTGTCTCTAGTATCTTTCCCTCCAGTGAGCAGTCGGGCTTTATTTCCTGGAGGATGGACTGGTTGGATCTTCTCGCAGTCCAAGGCACTCTCAGGACTTTCCTCCAGCACCACAGCTCAAAAGCATCGATCTTCCTTCGCTCAGCCTTCCCTAAGGTCCAGCTCTCACATCCGTAGGTGACTACAGGGAATACCATGGCTTTGACTAGGCGGATCTTTGTTGCCAGTCTGATGTCTCTACTCTTCACTATTTTATCGAGACTGGACATTGCTCTCCTCCCAAGAAGGAAGCGTCTTCTGATTTCCTGGCCACAGTCTGCATCTGCAGTAATCTTTGCACCTAGAAATACAAAGTCTGTCACGGCCTCCACGGTTTCTCCCTCTATTTTCCAGTTGTCAATCATTCTTGTTGCCATAATCTTGGTTTTTTTGACGTTTAGCTGCAACCCGGCTTTTGCGCTTTCTTCTTTCACCTTGATTAGAAGGCTCCTCAGCTCCTCCTCGCTTTCGGCCATCAGAGTGGTGTCATCTGCATATCTGAGGTTGTTAATGTTTCTTCCAGCAATTTTCACCCCAGCTTTGCATTCATCCAGCCCCGCACATCGCATGATGTGTTCTGCATACAAGTTAAAAAGGTTGGGTGAGAGGATGCAGCCTTGCCGTACGCCTTTCCCAATCTTGAACCAGTCTGTTGTTCCGTGGTCAGTTCTGACTGTTGCTTCTTGGTCCTTGTACAGATTCCTCAGGAGAGAGACAAGGTGGCTTGGGATGCCCATCCCACTAAGAACTTGCCACAATTTATTATGATCCACACAGTCAAAGGCTTTAGAATAGTCAATGAAGCAGAAGTAGATGTTTTTCTGAAACTCCCTGCTTTTCTCCATTATCCAGCGGATATTGGCAATCTGGTCTCTCGTTCCTCTACCTTTTCTAAACCCAGCTTGAACATCTGGCAACTCTCGCTCCATGTATTGCTGGAGTCTTCCTTGCAGGATCTTGAGCATTACCTTACTGGCATGAGAAATAAGGGCCACTGTACGGAAGTTTGAGCAGTCTTTCGCATTTCCCTTTTTTGGTATGGGGATATAAGTTGATTTTTTCCAGTCTGATGGCCATTCTTGTGTTTTCCATATTTGCTGGCAAATGGAATGCATCACCTTGACAGCATCATCTTTTAAGATTTTAAACAGTTAGGCTGGGATCCCGTCGTCTCCTGCTGCCTTGTTGTTAGCAATGCTTCTTAAGGCCCATTCAACCTCACTCCTCAGGATGTCTGGTTCTAATTCATTCACCACACCGTCAAAACTATCCTCAATATTATTATCCTTCCTATACAGATCTTCTGTATAGTCTCGCCACCTTCTCTTGATCTCTTCAGCTTCTGTTAGGTCCCTGCCATCTTTGTTTCTTATCATGCCAATTTTTGCCTGAAATTTACCTCCAATGTTTCTAATTTTCTGGAAGAGGTCTCTTGTCCTTCCTATTCTGTTGTCTTCTTCCACTTCCATGCATTGCTTATTTAAAAATAGTTCCTTATCTCTTCTGGCTAACCTCTGGAATTGCGCATTTAACTGGGCATATCTCCCCTTATCCCTGTTTCCTTTTGTACCAGGAGGTGGCACTATTAGACAAGCTATTTCTCATGTCCTTTCTTAAGGATCCCTTTGTGTTGCTCCAAGAGAAGCAAAGAAAGAGGAATGTCACAACTTGCATAGGTGGAATTAATGCAACTGATCACACTTTGACTGCCATGGCTCAATGGTACGAAATCCTGGGATTTGTAGTTTTACTAAGGAAGCATATACACTGTAGAAAAGTGTTTCTCAACCTGAGGGTCTGGATCCTTTGGGGGGCGTCATGAGAGGGTGTCAAAGGGATCGCCAAAGACCATTCGAAAACACACTATTTTCTTTTGCTCATGGTAATTCTGTGTGGGAAGTTTGGCCAAATTCTATCATTGGTGGGGTTCAGAATGCTCTTTGGTTGTAGGTGAACTATAAATCACAGCAACTATAACTCCCAAGTGTCAAAGTCTATTTTCCACAAATTCCACCGGTGTGCACATTTGGGCATATTGAATATTTGTGCCAAGTTTGGACCAGATCCATCATTGTTTGGGTCCTCAGTGCTCTCTAGAGGTAAACTGCAACACCAAAACTCAAGGTCAATGCCCACCAAACCCTTCCAGTATTTTCTGTGGTTCATAGGAGTTCTGTGTGCCAAATTTGGTTCCATTCCATCATTGGTGGAGTTCAGAATGCTCTTTGATTATAGGTGAACTATAAATCCCAGCAACTACAACTCCCAGGTGTCAAGGTCTATTTTCCCCAAACCTCCACCAGTGTTCACATTTGGACATATTGAATATTCATGCCAAGTTTGGTCCAGACCCATTATTGTTTGAGTCCACAGTGCTCTCTGGATTTAGTTGGACTACAACACCAACACTCAAGGTCAATGCCCACCAAGCCCTTCCAGTATTTTCTGTTGGTCACAGGAGTTCTGTGTACCAAGTTTGGTTCCATTCATTGTTGGTAGCGTTCAGAATGGTCTTTGATTGCTCTTTGATTAAATCCCAGCAACTACAACTCCCAAGTGTCAAGGTCTATTTTCCAATCTCCAACAGTGTTCACATTTGGGGAAAATTGAGTATTCGTTCCAAGTTTGGTCCAGATCCATCACTGTTTGAGTCCAAAGTGCTCTCTGGATGTAGGTACACAACAACTCCAGAACTCAAGGTCAATGCCCACCAAACCCTTCCAATATTTTCTGTAGTTCATGGAAGTTCTGTAGTTCATGGGAGTGTGCCAAATTTGGTTCCATTCCATTGTTGGTGGGGTTCAGAATGCTCTTTGATTTTAGGTGAACTATAAATCCCAGCAACTACAACTCCCAAGTGTTAAGGTCTATTTTCCTCAAAACTCCAACAATGTTCACGTTTGGGCATATTGAGTATTTGTACCAAGTTTTAGTGGAGTTCAGAATGCTCTTTGATTGTAGGTGAACTATAAATCGCAGAAACTACACTCCCAAATAACAAGGGGGTTGGACTAGATGGCCCATGAGATTTCTTCCAACTCTATGATTCTATGGTCCTATCTTCAGATATCTTCAGTGGCTTCTTCCAGCTGTGTTGGAGGACAACTTCCATCATCCTTGGCTAGCTTGGATGATGCTGGAGAAGGCTGATCTAAACAAACAATATATTAATTCCAATGCAAATTAATACTCTGTATCCTATTTCAGTAAAAATGTTGACTAGGTGAGCAGGGTCAATTAATTCCTTCAACTACCCTCCTGGATACATTACACTTGCAGAATAAATTATTCATCTCACAAATGGACTTTCCCAGTTGTAAAAAGCCTTGATCTACTTTGCAGCTGAAAGACTGATACTAACCGAACACCAAACCTATGCCATTATTGCCCATTCAGTTTGAAGATAAGGCATAATAATCAAGTATGTACCAAAAAAGGTACGTGGAGCTTAAGATCTGTCAAACTATAAGCTGTACAACTCCAGGATCCAGAAAACAAAGAGATTTTTCTTCAGAAGGTATGTGTTACTGCAAAATTACAAGAATTCTACGCTTCATGCTTTATTTATTAGCAATTATCTCCATCTCTTAACGACATGAAATTGATGAATTGATATGTTGGTTACTTAGGAAACATGAGTGCAAATTGCACTTGCATATATGCATGAAGTTGAATATAAAGGGGTTATTTGAGGTAATTTTCTTGTGACTAAGTATGATTTTAAAAATGTATGCAGGATGCATATTTGGGAGTATATGCATATATTTGCACTAATTTGCCAATGAATTAATAATGTAATACATGACACAGGCCTGCAAAACTGAGGTTCATATAACTTTTTAAAATTCCCACTGGTTTTATGGGAACTTGGTGTGCTAAATCCAAAAATGATATCTGATTTGCTAATTTGTACATTTTTTCACAACTTGTTTTGATGTTTGTGTGCCTGGATCTACACTACCCGTATAATCCAGGTTCAGAATGTGTCTTAATCACTTTTCAGTCTTTTGGCTAAAATCAAGTGTAGTAGTGTCTTAATTGCATTGATCTGGATTATAGGCCAATGCAGTTTTCCACATTCTGAAATTGGGTTGTAAAGTAGTGTAGATCCAGCCTGTGTTGTAAAATGTGACTGAATGAAGTTAGCATTGAAATCCATAATGAAATTTGTAAGGCGACACATTGTGTTTTGGAATTTAGCACTAAAAATACATTAAAAACAGCTATACTCGTTTGATTTTTTTTCATGACAGGTTGTATAACGTATTTAATACATATAATATATTTTGACATATATTGAAACATTTTATAAAGGAAATGTATATGATTATACTAACCTAAGTTAACTGAGAAATCTAAAATATTCTGTAACATTTAAACTTAAGTGAAAAAATCTAATGATAATAATAATAACAATAATAACTTTATTTCTTGCCCACCTCTCCTTGTGGCTATTGTGCTATTGTTGTGGCAAAGGACAATAGCACAATTTCCTCAGTGTAACAGTTAGCAATTTACAACAAATGGTGCTGGTGTTTTAGCTGCTATCCATGCCAAAATAATAATATTATGGTCCCTTGAAATAATACATCTTCAAACAAGAGCAAGCAGGTAAAAAATAAGCATACAGTTGAGACCCTGAATAGGTTTCCTGCTTTCTCTATTACATATTTTATTTCTTCAAAGTTCCTTTCTTTTATATTAAACAATAACAATCTTGGGTTGCTGTGAGTTTTTTGGGATGTATGGCAATGTTCCAGAAGCATTCTCTCCTGATGTTTTTCCAACACCTATGGCAGGCGTTCTCAGAGGATGTGAGACCTCACAACTTTTGAGGATGACTGCCATAGATGTGAGTGAAACGTCAGGAGAGAATGCTTCTGGAACATTGCCATACAGCCCGGAAAACTCGCAGCAACCCAGTGATTCTGGCCATGAAAGCCTTCGGCAACACAATAACAATCTTGTTCTGTTTCTGTGACATCTCGATTTTCATACACTGATCCTTTCTCCTTCTGAGATAACTTAAGAGACTGACAGCAAAACCATCACAAAAAAAACTTATTAAAAATAATTATCTTATACAATACAAATCATTGTACAGGATAAAGTCAAATAACATTGGACATTTATACATTTCAGTGGTTCCCAACCTTTTTTTGAATCAGGGACCACTTGACCAGGAACCAATTTGACCAGGGACCCTTTGACCAGGGACCCCTTGACCAGGGACCCCTTGACCAAGGAGTACTATGACCAGGAACCACTCTCCAACATTAGTACCAAAAGGTTTATGAATCGGTTTTTGGTCAACTTTAGATTTGGTTTGGTTATTTGGGGTGCTGATTCAGAAAACTACATAGGATAGACCACATCAGTTCTAGTTCTTGATACAGAACATATGCCATCCAGTAGTCACCATCTGCTCACCCACAGAAAACCATGTTGAATAATCTAGAGCTGATGTGGTCTATCCAATGCAATTTTTTGAATCAGCACAACAAATCACCCCAGGAACAGGCCTAAAAACAAAGACACCAAGGCGCTCTCGCTTCCAGGTGCCACATGGAATGGCTCCACTCAGCGGGAGGGAGGAGGAGAAGCAGCATTCAGGAGGCTTGTTGTCATGCCTTTTGTGGGTAGTTAGCCTCTCACCTTCCAACATCTCTGTTGCCTCGGCACTACAAGAGGGTTTCGTGAGACCAGTCACTCTCGTTGCAACAGTGTAGTAACGGTGAGGCCACAGACCATAATTTAGTTATTGGGGACCAGTGGTGGTTCACGGACCACAGGTTAGGAATCACTGGTCTAATTCAAAGTAATATAATGGAACAAGATAAATCTGACATTTTTGCACATTTTGCATGACTGCAACAATATGTTGTACCTTCAGAACTAGTCATTAGTGTGGGGATGGATTTGCCTTATTTCTCATATGAAGCAATTTTGACTATTCTTTTGGTTCTTCTAAGTTTGAACCTGATCCTACCATTTTTGAGATTGTAGTGACAATGACTAATACAGACCTACACTAGTTTGATTTTTTTTTCATGACGGGTTGTATAACATATTTAATACATATAATATATTTTGAGATATATTGAAATACTTTATAAAGAAAATGTATATGATTAAAGCAACCTAAGTTAACTGAGAAATCTAAAATATTTTGTAACAATTAAACTTAAGTGAAAAAATCTAACAACAACAACAACAATTTTATTTCTTGCCCATCTCTCCTTATGGCTATTGTGCTATTGTTGTGGCAAAGGACAATAGCACAATTTCCTCAGTGGAATAGGAGTAATGATTGCACAGAGACTCTGGATTTTAACTAAAGTCCAGATGAAAAGCTTATAAAAACTTCTGCAAAGCCTGCGTATATATAGTCTGCAGGTTCTGATATGGCACCTGGTCTGGCTTAAGGATAAAATCGTCTCTTTTGCTTAATCGGAATATTTAAGGTCAGTAGGTCAAATATACTCAGTATTTTAGCAGGCACATATGCTCCCCCTGAGAGTCATTTCCCCTGTTAACCTCATTTTCAATCACGATTCTTCTCTTTCTTGTCTTTATTCTTCTGGAACAATGCACAGTGCGAGTGCCACCTCAATCCATTCCTTGTTGCTCCCATAGCAACAGAAACGACCAGTGCGTATGGGATGTTCTGGTGCAGAGCTGCGTTCAGCTTCATTGTGGGATAAATTATATTGAGGAGTTAAGCAAACAGGGAGAGAAAAACCTTCTATGACTGTGTAGAATACTGAGCTGAAGACGCATGAATAAATGATATTCTCTTGCCATGGTGATGGCATCACTTTGTTCTTATCTTTAATATATTATCTGACAGCTGGACATCGAACTCAGTATCCTATCTGTACAAAAGAAAGATGAAGAAAAGCCTACTAGCTCAAATGGAAATAGGAGCAGACCCAGATCAAATAATGCCTCGGGCACAGTCTCTCTTCAAACATAGGTGTTCCCTTTGTTTTCACATTGCTTCAGAGATTTTCTTTACAATATTTCTTTCAGTCAGATAGACTTTTGTGCATTGGCCGATCACAGGGGTACAGATGCAGAACCTGGAAACAAAAGTATAGGGTGTTCTTTCCCCCTGTTCAATACATTTATGGCTGTATATGTTTATATACAAGATAGTAACATATATTCAGCTGTTGATATTACTACTTATGATTCATTTTTATATTCCTTATGCTACTTAAGAAATCAAATAGCAATGTGCGCAAAAGATGACAGCATCACTCTTACAGATGTCATCAGTGCGTGTGAAAGAGTAAGGATGCATCTACACTGTAGAATTAATGCATTTTCACACCACTTTAATTGGAAAGGCTTAATGTTATTTATTTAATTACTTATTTACAGTATTTATATTCCACTCTTCTCACCCCAAAGGGGACTCAGGGCGGATCACAATGCCCACATACATGGCAAATATTCAATGCCACTTTTAGACATACAGAGGTATATTTTTTGGCATTTCAACTTCAGTTCCTGGAGGTTATGCTTGATTCCTGCCACAGGGGGGTGCTATTGCTTCATCCAATATGATGCTGAGTTGTTTTGAGGAAATAAGTAAAATTAACAGTAAACTTGGCCAGAATTGGTGGCAATTCAACTACAAAAAGAAGCCTTTGGTGGTGCAATGGGCTAAAGTCTTGTGCGGGCAGGGAGAGTGCAGATGAGCTCCCTCTGTTAGTTCCAGCTCCACATGAAGGGACATGAGAGAGGCCTCCCACATGGATGGTAAAACATCAAAACATCTGGGCATCCCCTGGGCAATGTCCTTACACACAGCCAATTCTCTCACACCAGAAGCAACTTGCAGTTTCTCATGTCGCTTCTCACACACACTCACACACACACACACACACACAAACCCTACGGAAATAATACTACATACCAGTATATAGGGCAAATAAATTTGTAATTTCTTTAATTTAATTTGGTCCTCTTTTTTTGGTGTTGCTTTATTGAAAATGCAACGGCTCTCACTATTTAAGATGTATACTCTAGTTTCATTCCTGCCTAAGATTTAAATGATCTGTTCTATGTCTATAGTCTCATTTGTAGAATGTATTAATTCTAACAAAAATTCTGCCAACAACAACCTTATCTTTCGATGTGTTTTTTTTTAAATCCAGAGATGTAATTGACTCAGACTTAATTCCTTTACTATCCTTCTTTGCTTCCTGGAAGGATCATGCTTATTATGTGATATTAGGGGCTAACTATTTTGAAAGTCAGTTTAATTAAGTAAATAATCTTTGAAACAGCCAGTATTTAACCATTAATGTGTCCCTTGTAATCCATTTTAGCAGATAAGAAGAAAAACATTTGGAAGTGATATTTCACAGATTGTGTTAACGCTTCAAAAATTCAACTTTATGTTGCCAATACTGTTGCAAAAAACAAAAAACAGTACAGTACAGGCAGTCGCCAAAAAGTTAGGGTCTGTAGGTTTGTTCTTAAACTGAATTAGTTTGTTAGTCAGAACAGGTACATTTTTAAAATGTAACTCCAGTCAAACACACTCACACGCACACGCACGCACACACACACGAAGCCCCCGGTGGCGCAGCGGGTTAAACTGCTGAGCTGCTGAACTTGGTGACCAAAAGGTCACCTGTTCAAATCTAGGGAGCGGTGTGAACTCCCGCTGTTAGCCCCAGCTTCTGCCAACCTAGCAGTTCGAAAGATGCAAATATGAGTAGATCTATAAGTATCACTCCTGCGGGAAGGTAATGGCACTCCATGCAGTCATGCCGGCCGCATGACCTTGGTGGTGTCTATGGACAACGGTGGCTCTTTGGCTTAAAAATGGAAATGAGCACCACACCGCACCCCAGAGTTGGACACGAGTAGACTTAATGTCAACGGGAAACCTTTACCTCCCTCTATCTATCTATCTATCTATCTATCTATCTATCTATCTATCCACACACTTCCCCCCCCCCACACACACACACACAAACATACATTTTGGATAGCACAGGGAAGGGTTAACACCCCTGTGGTGTTTGTCTTGCTGTCTATGCCCTTGTTCCTATGATAATTGGAGTTTGAAAAATTTGGCTTGTTGTGGAAACAAGGATTGGTGATAAAGCTTCAGCTGCGATACCTTTTCCTCATGAAAACTCTTTCAGGAGTGAATTTCCCTTCCAAGGGACAGATTTCTGTCACTTCCTGTTGTCCCACTCCTGTTCTTAACTATGAGTCATTTGTAAGTCGGATGTTTGTAACTTAGGGACGACCAGTATATTAATTGAGCCAGACAATGATAACTCAATATAATGAGCAATCATGTGATTTAAGACAGCTTCCTTTAGAATAATGTGATGTGGTTCATGGACAAAGTCTTCTCTGAATATTTCACACATAAAGAGTCAAATCTATTTACATGTGCAGTTCGCATGCTATAGCCATGTCTTCTTAATTTGCTGAGCACAGGAATGCTAAATGTGTTGATGAATGCACTTAGCTTGCAAAATTATAATTTATCAAGTTATTACGATGTTTTCTTTTTCTGTTTTAGAAATAATATTAAATGGAATTGGAAAAAAAGAATGAATCACCTAGTAAATAGTTTTATACATGGGGCATGTGTGGAACACTTGCATGGTGAAATAAGTTCCCCATGACTGATATGGTATTACATTCGTTTTGGCCGCCATAAGTTTCATCTTAGAGAAAACTTAACATCCACAGTCAATACTTTATAGTGCCTGTCAGCACTTTTTGCTTATTTCCCACCCACTTTTCCTGTCATTCATGGAGAGCTCTTTCAGTCCTAATGCATAATTTACAAAATCGCCTTCCTTATTCATTCTTTTTCTATCCTCTTTGCTCTTTGTCCATTCTGTTTCTTCTGTCTAGCGTTCCCTGAATGACCTACATTTCAAAGTCTGCATACTCTAGCCTGTTCTTTATCTCCCATGCTTCTTTATCTTCCTGCTCCTTAGCCTTTCTGCCTTCAGACCCTCTTTATCCTCTTTTTTTCGGATCCAAACAGCAACGTAATATTTTTATTTATTTTATTCATTATTTACTTTGTTTTATCTTGCCTTTTTCCCAATATAGGGACTCAAGTCAGGGCTTGGAACTTCTTGATTAGCAGAGACAATGATATATTTTAATTTTTCTCGTAATTCCTTCTAAGCTGAGCTGCTATCTTCCAAATGGCTAGAGCAAAAGAGCTTCTCCAACAACATATTGTCAGGTCCTTATGCTTTAATTTAGTGTGTTGATATGTACACAAGGGGCCACGGTGGTGCAGTGGGTTAAACCACTAAGCTGCAAAACTTGCTGATCAGAAGGTCAGTGGTCTGAATCCGTGAAAAGGGTGAGCTTCCGTTGTTAGCACCAACTTCTGCCAAACGAACAGTTTGAAAACATGCAAATGTGAGTAGATCAATAGGTACTGCTTCGGTGGGAAGGTAACGGCGCTCCATGCAGTCATGCTGGCCACATGACCTAGGAGGTGTCTATGGACAACACTGGCTCTTTGGCTGAGAAATGGAGATGAGTACAACCCCCCAGAGTCGGATACGACTGGACTTAATGTCAAGGAGAAACCTTTACTTTTACATGTACTCAAATATGCATACATATATCATAGAGGTGTGGAAAGCAATGGACACAACTGTATGAATTTTGGACCCCCTGGCAATGGGCATTTTGATCATCATGTGATGGAGGTTTATTTATTTATTTATTTACAACATTTATATGCCGCCCTTCTCACCCCGAAGGGGACTCAGAGCGGCTTACAAGGTATATATTACATACAATATTATATTATTAGCATAGTACAATATCAGCATTAAACATAGCTATATTGCACCATACTACTATAACATAATATTATTAGTAATATTACACATATTAATATATAATTATAATATCATATTGTTATTATATTGAATTACATTATAATATTATAAATATTATATGTATATACAATATATTATATTATATTATATTATATTATATTATATTATATTATATTATATTATATTATATTATTAGGATAGCACTGCACTTCTAGACATAGGCCTCTAGGCAAACTTTTCAATTCCCTTTCAGAATCTCATTTTCTGAGCAAACAAAATAATCAGAAATATTTCACAGCCAATAAATGTGAATTGTAAGTGTAAAATTAAATCTTGCTCCTCTGAAAATGGGACAGTTTTGAAAACTTAAAATAACAGCAAAAGTGTATTATTCTGTTTTAGATATTGATTTTACTTTATTTATCTGTGTGCAAGAGGGATATTCTCCTCCAAGTAAACAGATAGTAACCAAAGGAGATATTCTCCTCCAAGTAAACAGATAGTAACCAATAGTAACCAATTTTATAAAGGGGATATAGATTGCTCCTTCAATTAAAACAGAAAGTGTTTCTATAAATGATTCAAACAAAGGTTCTTGTGCAATCATTTAAAATTCATTCTAATGACAGTAATTCAATCCCATTAATTTAACAGGCTAATCTTCTGCAAAATTAAGCACACTTAGTCACTGAATTAATTGGCTTCATAAGATCAGGTTGTGATTCACACAAACCGTGGGTTTTATTTATCGATTGAACAAATTAATTAAGGACCTTTACTTATAGACCATCTTTCAGGGCCTCAATAGATTGGTATTACTAGGAAAATAGTTTTGCAGAACGGCAAACATAACTTTTCATTTGAAAAGTGATTCAAAATCATGAGCAACAAATAACTTGGTATTATTATTGCCACATCCTCATAACAACAAGCGGCCTTGTAGCTCTTTGAAAACTAAAACAATTATTATGGTACAGATTTTAATGAAAAAAGATGCCCTATAGTTCACCAAATGTTGTGCCATTAACATTGGTATTTATAGAGCCACAATAATCTTTGTTTGTTTTGTTCTAAGAGAATAAGATGGCCAGTGTTCTAGAAAATGTCACAGTTCACAGACGAAGGAACTTGACTGCGATGAACAGTCTGAAGCCACATTATCCTATTGCAAGTTTTGCAAGTCCTTGAGTACATCACAGTGTAGAATTAATGCAGTTTAATACCACTTTAACTGCCATGGCTCAATGCTGAGCCACGGCAGCAGTGTGTGCAAGTCATGTCAGAGTGCATTAATTCTACAATGTAGTGCGAACTTTGGCAAAACCTCAATTTCCAGGATGTTACCCTTGGTAACACCTTTATATGCTTTTATGGTTTTAACTTGAATTGTTTTAAATACCAATGACATTTAATACTGCTTTAATGCCTTATATTGTATATTTTAAATTGTATTGTGATACTTTTAATTGTGAGGTGGTCCCAGTGGTGATCGGCACATTGGGTGCAGTGCCTAAAGACCTTGGCCTGCACTTAAACACAACTGGCGCTGACAAAATTACCATCTGCCAGCTGCAAAAGGCCACCTTACTGGGATCTGCATGCATTACTCGCCGATACATCACACAGTCCTAGACACTTGGGAAATGTCCGACGTGTGATTCAATATAACAACCAGCAAAGTTATCTTGTTTGCTGTGGACTCGTCTTGTTGTGTTTCTAATAATAATAATAATAATAATATACAACTCCAGCTCCCTTGGTAAAACTAGAACTCTTGTGGCAGTTAAAAGAGTATCAAAGTGCATTCACTCTACAGTGCAGCGGCACCCTTAGTAAAACTATAACTCCTAGGATGGTAAAACTTTGTAAAACTATGGAACAGTACCAAATTAGAACTCTCGTGGAAGTTAAAGGGGTGTCAAAGGGCATTCACTCTACAGTGTAGAAGCCCTCTTAGTAAAACTACAACTCTCATGTTATCCTTGGAAAAAACTATAACTCCCAGGTGAAGCCACAGCTCTCTTGGTAAAAAGATGCAATAGTACCAAACTTGAACTCTCTTGGCCGTTACAGGGATGGCAAAGTGCATGGATTCTACAGTGTAGAGGCACCCTTAGTAAAACTACAACTCCCAGGATGTTATCCTTGGCAAAAACTACAACTCCCAGGCAAAGTCACAGCTCCTTTGATAAAACAATACCAAACAAGAACTCTCATGGAAGTTAAAGGAGTGTCAAAAGTCTACAGTGTAGAAGTGCTCTTAGTAAAACTACGACTCCCATGTTATCCTTGGAAAAAACTACAACTTCCAAGTAAAGCCACAGCTTTCTTGGTAAAACTAAGGAACAGTACTAAACTAGAACTCTTGTGGGAGTTAAAGGGGTGTCAAAGTGCATTCACTCGACAGTGTAGAGGCACCCTTAGTAAAACTACAACTCCCAGGATGTTATCCTTGGCAAAAACTACAACTCCCAGGCAAAGTCACAGCTTTCTTGGTAAAACTAAGGAACAGTACTAAACAAGAACTCTCATGGAAGTTAAAGGAGTGTCAAAGGGCATTCACTCTACAGTGTAGAAGCGCACTTAGTAAAACTACAACTCCCATGTTATCCTTGGGGGGGAAAACTATAACTCCCAGGAAAAGTCACAGCTCCTTTGATAAAACAGTCTCATGGAAGTTAAAGGAGTGTCAAAGGGCATTCGCTCTACAGTGTAGAAGCGGTCTTAGTAAAATTACAACTCCCATGTTATCCTTGGGGGAAAAAACTATAACTCCCAGGTAAAGCCACAGCTCTCTTGGTAAAACGATGGAAGAATACTAAATTAGAACTCTCTTGGCAGTTACAGGGGTGTCGAAGTGCATGCATTCTAGTGAAGAGGCGCCCTTAGTAAAACTACAGCTCCCAGGATGTTATCCTTGGCCAAACTACAACTTCTAAGTAAAGCTACTGCTCTCATGGTAAAACTATGGAACAGTACCAAACTAGAACTCTCTTGACAGTAACAGGGGTGTCAAAATACAGTGCAGAAGCGTCCTTAGTAAAACTACAACTCCCATTACACCACAACACTGAGCCATGGCGGTGTTAAAGCGGTGTCAAACTGCGTGACACCGAAAATAAACCCAAGGTTAAAGAAAAGCCACCCTGGGGGTCTGCCAAGGGACGCGAAGCTCTTTAAGGCGGTGCTATGGCAACGGCTGTCCCCGTTGCCGCGCTCCCTCCCGCCGCTCGGAGGAACAGCCTCCCTTCAGGTGGGCAGCGAACGGGAGGCGTTTGGGGGCGGGGCTGGGCCCGTGACGTCACTTTCCCCGGCCGCGTGTTTACGTGGAGGCGAAGATGGCGGCGCCGGTGGGTCCGCCACAGAGCTTGCTCTTCTCCTCGTAGCCGGGCAGAGCTGGCCTCTCTCGCGTGTGACTGCGGGGGGAGACGGGTAAAGAAAAGACGCTCGTTTTGGGGCCCTCAGGGCCACTTCCTCCCTTTACGGCTTTGGTCATAATCATAATAAACACTGTGGTCTCTCTCTTTTCCCGCCTCAGGGACCATGGAGGACGAGGAGAGGCAGAAGAAGCTGGAGGCTGGCAAGGCCAAGGTAAGGACTGGAGGCGGAGGAGAGGAAGGCCTGAAGCGACTTTGGAGGATCAGTACAGTTTGACAGAGCTTTAACTGTCATGACCCAGTGTTGTGGAAGGATGTCAGGCAGGCATGGGCAAACTTGGGCCCTCCAGGTGTTTTGGACTTCAACTCCCACCATTCCTAACAGCCTCAGGCCCTTTCCTTTTCCCCCTCAGCCGCTTAAGCGGCTTAAGCGGCTGAGGGGGGAAAGGAAGGGGCCTGAGGCTGTTAGGAATGGTGGGAGTTGAAGTCCAAAACACCTGGAGGGCCCAAGTTTGCCCATGCCTGATATTGCAAAATTATAACACCACATTTCTCTAGTATGGTAACATGGCAATTGAAGTGTTAAACTGCATTATTTCTCCAGTGCAGATGCATCCTCGATACCTAGGAAGAGAGGAGAGGGTCAAGGTTACCGGTCCATGTAATATAATGATTGCATTCTGACACCAGTTTAACTCAGTGCTGTGGGAATTTGGAAGTTGTAGTTCGATCGTAGAATTATAGAGTTGGAAGAGATCTCATGGGCCATCTCGTCCAACCCCCTGCCAAGAAGCAGTAAAATTAATTCAAAGCACCTCCAACAGATGGAATCATAGAGTTGGAAGAGACCTCATCCCGTCCAACCTCCTTCCAAGAAGCAGGAAAATTCATTCAAAAACACCTCCAACAGATAGAATCATAGAGTTGGAAGAGACCTCATCCCGTCCAACCTCCTTCCAAGAAGCAGTAAAATTCATTCCAAACACCTCCAAAAGATAGAATCATAGAGTTGGAAGAGACCTCATCCCGTCCAACCTCCTTCCAAGAAGCAGTAAAATTCATTCAAAATACCTCCAAAAGATAGAATCATAGAGTTGGAAGAGACCCCATCCAGTCCAACCCCCTGCCAAGAAGCAGGAATATTGCATTTAAAGCACTCCTAACAGATGGCCATCTAGCCTCTGTTTAAAAACCTCCAAAGAAGGAGCATCCACCACACTCCGGGGCAGAGAGTACCACTGCTGAACAGCTCTCACAGTCAGGAAGTTCTTCCTAATGTTCAGATGGAATCTCCTTTCTTGTAGTTTGAAGCCATTGTTCCGCGTCCTAGTCTCCAGGGCAGCAGATAACAAGCTTGCTCCCTCCTCCCTGTGACTTTCTCTCACATATTTATACATGGCTATCATGTCTCCTCTCAGCTTTCTCTTAAGGCTAAACATGCCCAGGTCTTTAAGCCGCTCCGCTCCTCATAGGGCTTGTTCTCCAGACCCTTGATCATTTTAGTCTCCGATCCTTAGCCTTTTCTGTCAAAGGGGGCTGATGCCTCACCAAACTACACATCCTAAAATTCCATAGCATTAAGTTAAACTTCTGTCAAAATGCCTTCATTCTATGGTGTAGATCAGGCATGGGCAAACTTTGGCCCTGCAAGTGTTTTGGACTCCAACTTCCACAATTCCTAACAGTCTACCAGCTGTGGGAGTTAGAGTCCAAAACATCTGGAGGGCTGAAGTTTGTCTATATCTGGTGTAGCTGCATCCATAGCTCTGAGAATTGTTTCACTGCAAAATTGAGTCATGACATTTAAAACATTTATATTGGGTTTTGTAGGAATTTGAGGTTCAGAGTCCCCTCAAATGATCTTAGGTTTGTGACATTATGTATAAGCTTATTCCATACACAACTTGCTTTGATATACCTATGTTGCCAGCTGGAGTTACGATAGTATTGAATTTTCTTCTCCCCACAAGTTGTTTGGGTTTTTTCATTGTCATCTGGGACTGACACCTGTAAAAGAAACCTGTGGTGCGGCATTTTGGTGTTTCTTTTATGACAGGATTGTGACTGGTGTTGAAATTTGTGGACAAAGTGTTGGGTGGTATGACGTTTTGATTGCATTTTTATTTTTGTTTGAGCTGTGACTAAATGTTGTTGAAATTTGTAACAAGACGTCTCATGTGATATGGCATTGTTATTGTATTTTTCTAACTCATCACCCCAAAAATATATCAATATTTGTGAAGGGGGAGTTTTTTCCCCATTGTAGACCTGTGTTATTGTAGGAGGGAGAGAGGCGTGCCTTGGCATCTTTCCCGTGCTGCGCTTTCTTTGTTTGGGGCTCTTTCTTTGTGCGTATATGCTGGAGGTGGTGGTAATGCTAATCGGTATACCGGGGTCCACCTTCTCATGAAAATGAAAAGCTGCAGAACAAGGCGCTTGCTTACTTGCCTGTATGTGTTGTAATGCGATTGGCTCTTGACAGCTGTTGCTGCTGGACAGAGACACAAGTGCATGCCTTGAAAATGCCACAGGTGCCAACTGGTGGCGGTGATTCTTCTTATTGCAGAATCAGACAATCTGATTAAGAGATCTTTAAAAGGCTTCTTGGAGGTGAAAAAGACTTCTTGGAGGTCGCATGTGTGCATAGCTCTCACAGGAATGAATGGTATTAAGAATGTATGAATCTCAGCCTTCTCAGGCATTGGAGCAGAAGTGCAATGCAGTCAGAATAAAACAGCAATGCAGACAGCATAGTTAGAAACACTATAGGCCAAAAGTAACACAATTCTAAGAAATGCAGTGTGAGATTTGCCACCATGCAAGTTCTCCTCCACACAATGGGCTGTCAGGCATGCCTGCGGCACCACCCCCAGCCCTTGTACCACGTGATATAGAAGCAGACTAACATTTGTATATCTGATTCTTGTGATCCACCCCCCTCAGTTAAGGGATAGAATCTATTTGTAGACACCTTGTGTCATACATTATAGTATATTTGATACTTAATGGGTTTTAAAAATGTCTGGATAAGCAAGCAAGTATATATACTTCATTAATGAACAGGGCATTCTACACAATAATTTTAAACCATTGTTCAGTTTTCTGGCTGCCCGCAATTTCTAAAAAGACTTATTATTATATGTAAAGTATTTCTGTAAATAATTTTTCCAGAATGTTTTGGTGTGTTTCTTATTTTGTTTGCCTTAATGTTGTTTCCAGTTTAGGGCGACCCTATAATGTGGTTTTCTTGTCAGAATTTCTTTGGAGGGGTAGTTGTCTTTGCCTTCCTCTGAGGCTGAGAGAGAGTGAATTGCCCACAGTCACCAAATATGCCTTATTTCTGATGGGGGATAGTGGGTAATGCTTTGAAGTCTTCCTTTCTGTGTTTGCATTAAAATGAGTTACTATTACTATTGATAAACAGTTAACTAAATGAAAGGTGTGCTGCAGCCTTACAGACTCTGTTTGTTTCCTGGTTGTGAAATTTAAATCAAAAAATTTCTTCTGATTTGTAGGAGTAAATTTTAAAAATGGTGGAAATGTCATGTGTATTATCATGTAATAACTGTAAGATGTGAATATGCAAGTTTGGCTAAATAGTAAGCCATCTGCATTGAACGAAAGTTCAAACTTCGTCTCCACAGTATGCCTCCAAATAACACAGCAGAATAGCATTAGTCTGTCAGGTTGTAAATCAGACTACCAGTTAATCCATCAAAGGGAGAGGCAGAAGCTTTCCCTTTTCAATGTATTGCAAATAATAGAACTGAGGCCAGCGATGGTTTATTCCCATAATTTGTATGATTTTGTAGGTGTTTGTAGGACTGGGCATTGTCAGCATGTGTTATAATTAGGAATTATAGACATTTATATAGTGAAAAACTCCCTTGGGTGTCTTAAGAAGTTGATTTAAGGACTTTGGCGATGGTATATGATATGTAACTCCTTTTACAAGGGATTGGGTTACTGACATGTGTGAGAAAGGACAGAAACCTTCTAAACTATTTCTGTTGGAAAACCGATGTATCAAGATTACACTGTCCCTTTATAAAGTATGTATCTTCTAAATAATTGTGAAGTGATATGACTCTGTCAACTTCCAGGAAAATTGGGGTATTTTTCACTGCTGCCTTCTTTGCTGACAAGCTCTGTGCAAATGTGTTTATTATTATTATTATTATTATTATTATTTGTTTATGTGCATATCAAACTGTAATACATGTACTTGACAAAAGTGCTACATAGTTAGGTTTTTTTATAACACCAAACTAGTGTATGTACTAGTTCTGTGGCACTGTTAAAAGATATCTTTTCATCTCCTAGCCCCCTCTTCAGTGCTGGCTGATTTCCAAAACTGGTCTGAAGTGTTCCACGTCTCTTTCACGTACACACAGTAATTTTATTACCTTAGCAATCAGCAGTTGCTCCTTACAGAACCATTCCACAATTAATTATTCATTAAATTGCTTTTTTTGTTCTCAAGCTGAGAGTTTCCCCCCCTAATTTCTGTTCTTTGCCACTTGTGTAGCCAAGTCAAAAATTGCTGCTATCAGCTGCTTGCTTGGCTCTCTTTGTTCCTCATTCCCATACAAAGGTGTGTCTCCCTTTCTCTGGCTGGAACACAGTTTTCAGTGAAATTCTACAGAATAAAATTTCTAATAAACAGTTTAAATGAAATGTTGGAACTTATGCATGTACCATGTTGAGTGTGTGCGTTTCCAAACAAAGCCATAGTGATGGTGGTGATAGTGAATAGTAATTTTGTTTGGAGAACAAAGAAATGTGCTTCTCTGTCTTTCAAATGTGTCACTTCATAATTGCAGCTCATATCATTATTAGTGGAGGTCACAGCTTTCTTCTGTTGCTGCGGAATTCCAATGTAAACATTGCAACATTTTCTTGGCTCTGAATTTCATTTTCTAAAAATCCAGAAAATGCTTAGAAAGCATATTTCTGATAGCTGCAGAAGAAAGGGAATGCCTGCCTTTCCCACAATAAACTATTTGTGTTATAAACATGACAGTCACTGTTGCCAGGGTAACTGACAGCACAGTAATATGTAGATTTATTTGAAAGAAAGTCCAATAATGTTCAATAATGTACTTGTAAGCATACATAGGATTACATTAACATAAGGAAGTTGAGTGTATTCTCTTATATCCTTTATTTTGTCACAACAATTTCAGTTTACTTTTAGATCATGGAAATAACATGTTATGCAGATCTCATTAGCAAAATTAGTGGAGAATGTGTCTAAAGACATCATCAGTGGCTTACACAAACTAGTGACCTAGAGCTGAAAATCTCTATATCCTATTTCCAATCACTTAAGCTAGCCAGTTCTACAGTAATTTGTTTTTAGCACTCATAGATTGGAAGAGACTAATAACCCTGTGTGGAGATTTCCACTTTAAGTTTGACTTGTTTTTGCTAACATTGTATGGAAGTTGGAATAAAAGATTTGAAATAGATGCTTGTCATTTGTATATAGATCAGTATGTTTATTCATATAAATTGGTTGAACAAGTGGTATTCTTGTATTGACTTGCATTGTTTTTGTGTATCTTCAAGTTGTTTTCTGGCTTATGACAACCCTTGGCAGAATTTGTCTATAGGGAGCTTGCTTTTGTCTTCCTCTGAGGCTAAGAGAGAGTGACTTGCCCAAGTTCACCCATTGGATTTATTTGATTGTAAATTCTGCTTCCTTCTCTTGGTTTTGTATCACAATAAATAACTAGAATCCCCCGGACTAGACTGATATTCTAGAGTTTAAACAAACTATGCTATTTTCCAGAAATTTGTGTTTGAGATAAAGCGTAATATTACGGAATACATCTTATTCAACATGTTACCAATAAGAAGTAATATTTCTGTTAGTTATTCTTAAAGAAACAAATCTATGTCATTCACTTTATCTTGTTGGTAACAATGCTGAAGGTTAAATCTGAATCACTTAAGCTTCAGCACTAAGCATTTAATTGCTAGGAAAAAGGGAAAGGTGGTATAAATTGGTAGAATAAATGGATTTCGTGTGTGTGTCACATTTTCAAAGTGTCATAATTGTTTCTTAATCAAGAGTAGGATAGTAATATGCATATTTACTTTGTAACAGAAAAGAATAAAAGTGATGGGATTTACTTCCAAATAAGCACAGAAAGAATGTATCTACTTCTCTTAAAAATGAAAACTAAGGTCTTTATATAGACCTAAATCCAATGTAACACTAATAAAAAGAATTGGTTTTTTCCCCTTCCCCATTTTAGCCTTTATGATACTTGAAATCCATCTTCAGGGAGCTTTCCAGCCTTCTAAAGCACATTTTCTGGACACCCAAGATAGTTGGAGTAGGACAGGGCGTGATTTAGTGAAGCAGTACTATCAATAGAGTTGATCCCATTGGATCCTGGCCTTGTGGTTTGTTTAAAATATTCCCCAACTATATTCTTCAGCTTTCCAAACGTTATCAGAACCTTAGACCAAACAAAACAGTTCCTGTTCACAGGATTACAGTTGAGATATACAAAGTGAATGAAGGATGAGGAAGAAAGATGAAAGCATGCAAAATTGTGCACCCACTATATAAAGTTTCTCTAATGATCAACCTAAATGAGCACTGTTGAAGGAAAGGAAAAACCAAATGAAGCAGCTCACTCAGCAGAGCGTATGATGTGGCTTTGCAACCCAATTTCTTACTTTGTAGCCTAATGAACTAACATGATATTGAACGGCTCAAGGGGGAAATGGTGCATTGTGTGATTTGTAGTACAATAGCAAGGCCAGATATATTGATATGTTGATGAATGCAGTTACAAATTTTGCAATTCAGCACTGTAGTCTTTTATGCATATGGTCATTTATGCTTAGTGAAATTAACATTTGGAGCATAGTTGTTTGTAGCCTCTATAGGTCTATATGTACTTTTTTATACTTCACTGTTTATAATGGGAAAAAGTTCATGACCTTGAAAATGCTAGTGATTCCAATAGATAATATGGTTCATTTTGAGCCTCATCTCAGCATTTTGTCTTATCATACTAAGTTCAGTTGTGTTATCTGAGTTTTATTATAAGTAGATGTAGAGTGGGCATTGATTAACCTACTTTGCTGGTATCTTTAGCTACTGGAAGAATAAGAAAGATAGCTGATTTGCCATTTTGGCCAGGAAAACTATTACTGGAAAAATATTTCAGGCTGAAAAAAGACAAGGTTTGTTAGAATTATCCCTATATGTGTAACATTTAAATGCAGCCTTTCTCTGATTCTAACCTATTGTTTTTGTGTGGGGTTTCAGTTAGATGAGCAACTGAAACAGATTGAAGACAAGATATAAGGTAATGATGGATGGCAGATCCTGTGACCTGCTGTAAGTGGCAACATCTGTTGTTGCTGAGATTTGTTTTACCTTGGTCATTCAGGTTTATGGCTTTATGATAGTGTCGTTGGAAGATCATTTGGGGGGTTTAGGCACATTCCAATCAAATTTCTCAATGTAATATTACATTGCTTCATTCCCAGTGAAGGAGAAGTCCACTGTACTTGGGTTAACTCCTTATACCAACTTAATTGAGGCAGAAGTCTACAAATTTTTGAAGCTGTTGCTGTCACATTCTGAAGTACAAAGGCAATTCCCACTTCATAATTACCACATAACAATCTAAAGAATAAATCAAAATAACTTTTTCATATGGTTCATGGTGCTATAATTTGGAATGTTGTCTTACAACTTATATTTCTCTGAAGTATAAAGGTGCTCCTTAAGTTATGAAAGGAAATATGTAAAAAAACCGTTTAATTGGAAATATAGACGGTGGATAACCAATCTGTTAATATTTAGATCCAAATGTATTGTATGTGTCTTTTGCTAAATTTCTGTAAAGTGTTTAGGTTTTTTGTCTGTCCTAAAAGTCCTCACTACCCTAAGCACAGATTCCGTCCCATCTTGGAAAACAAGCTCAACCCTGGTTAGTACTTGGATAAGAGATTGCCAATGTACAGGGTTAGTCAAAATGAATAGGCCAATAAGAAAATTAATTTTAGACGAATGTATGTTTATTGTAACCAAACTACAGCTACGTATCGACAGATAAATTATCAAAGTTTTGTCTCACCTTCAGAGATGTTCGATATGGGCGCCCCGTGTGACACGGCAGACGTCCAAGCGATAGTCCAGTTCATTCCACATCCGTTGCAGCACATCCGACGTAATGGTATCGAATGCAGCACATATGCGCTGTTTTAAGTCGTCCATTTTGAAAACAGCGACTCCTAGCAACGCCTAGCGGCATTAACGTACATGTGTGTTGCTCAAAAAAAACTTTGATAGTTTATCTGTCGCTACATAGCTGTGGTTTGGTTACAGTAAACATACATTCAGGTACAATTAATTTTCTTATTGGCCTATTCATTTTGACTAACCCTGTATAACCAGGTGTTGTTGGCTGCATTTCAGAGGAAGAAACTTGCTAAATCACTTCAGTATTCCTTACCTAAGAAAATCCTCTGAAGTTCATAGGTTCACCATAGATCAATATACACACATTTTTCCTCCATGCAGTTATGCCAATATCCACATGACCCATCAGGTTAATTGAATAGTTGTCCCCAGGTTCCTAGGACTCTTGCCCACTGTCCGGTTAGTCCACCAGGCCTTGCATATAGTGAAAGGGACTCACCAGGGAGCATTGCACAGATTACAAGGACCCTAGGCTGTAGCAAGGAAAGTGGGTAAAGACCGTGGGTATACAGTCATCTCTAAATATTCTTAGGTACATATAATGTATCCAAACATCCATGGCTTGAAAACATGCACTGAAAAAAAACTCCAAAAAGCAATTATTGATTTTTTTGGCATTTTATATAAGGAATAATATTTTACTGTGCCATTCTAATGGAGCCTGATCAACCATAGGTTTTGGTATCTGCAGGGAGTCCTGGAATCCACCATCTGCAGATATCAGGGACTTGCTGTATTTGTATTGCATAGCAAACCAAAGGTATTTGGAAATCCTGTATTGCTGCCTGCATGCAAATCAGAATTTCTTTAATTTATGTTATCACATGAACCTTGATGCAGTTGCTGGTTTGTTTCTCTTCCATGTAACCAGAAGTATTCAACTTTGGGGCTTTGCTTGGAATTGCGGAGGTATTAACTTGCAGATGGGAATATACTGCCCCCTTTTCAGATTTTGTTAGATTATAGATGGATTGCTCTTCAGATTTTGTTAGATTATAGATGGATTTGTGTAGTATACGAAAAAGCTAAACTGCTCTTCTTTTTGTGGTATAGGAGCCCTTGTTCTTTCCATATTATTTCTGCTTCTGCTGAAAATAATTCTTTTTAAAGAAAAAAAATGCTCAAATGTCATAATGTCATTAATTGAGTTACCAGTGTATCTGTTTATTGTTTTCCTGATATCTAATACTCATGTGGCTATGTGGGTTGCTGCTTGATAGATATGCACTGCTTGGAGATCGCTGACAACTGTTGCTGCTCTTGCATGCGTTTGCAATTTTATAATTGGCTCCTATGTGGAAAACACATATGGTTTTATATGTATGTTTCTGATTAGCTTCAACTATGTTTACACACTTCTTTTAATTTGATTAAAGATCAGACATTAACCTTATAGTCTGGAACAATTTCAATGATATATGTTCAAATTATTATTTGTCTTTCCTGAAATAAATAGTGCCAATTTTCTGATATAGAAAGGATTGTCTTGGCACCTCAGAGAATTTCATTTGTACCTTTATTGTGAAGGTGTATTGATACAAGGTTCTTGTTACATTAGAATGATATTATTGGTTTAGCATAAATCAAAACAAACAAAAAATGAGAAACAAGAAGAAATAGTAGATTTAGAAGTATGGTGGGTTCTGTATAAATTTTGACGAGTTACTTTCCAAAACAGATTGTTGTTCAGATATTCATGGAAATGTGTATACTCTGGTGTATATTCTCTGGAGTTCTTTTATTGCTCTAGAGCCAACCCAAAGTATTGTATGTGAGTTTGTACTTTTTATTTGTATATTCATGCTTATATTTGAAGCAACAGTTATTGAGATTGCATGATTTTTTAAAAAAGTAATAGTAATGTCCTAGTTAGAAGAATATATTGAATATCATTTCTGGGACCATTGAGACAATGTTATTCAAAACATTGTGAGTTAGGGAAAAATTCTGAACAACCAAAAGGCGGAATGTACATGTGTTTAAAAAGAAAGTAAAAAGAATAATTTGCACTTATATTAAAAAAATTGTACAGGTTCAGATTTGTTGTTTGATCTCTAATCAGATGAGACTGGAACAATGTTCTAGCTAGTTTGGTTGTGGAATACAGTATGAAGAACTCCCAAGAGCAAGTTTAAAAACAGAAGTTGTGGGAGTGGTTCTCTCAAAATTGCTGCTAAGACTACACTTCTATTCTGACGTAGAATACGGGCCATTGATTTGTAGAGCTAGGATACTACAGAGATTAAGTCCAATCCCTGCTGGTGCTGAAAATCCTCAACTCAAATTGAACCATAAAGTATAGACTTAGAAACTACCTCAAAATGAATCCTTTCCAAATTTGCATGGCAGTAAGTCCCTCTAAATTCTTAACTTTTGATTAGGCTAGTATAGTTTTCCCTGTAAGAATATTAAAACAATGGCCTGTGAGAACAATTCTTTTCATGAGAATAGCAGGCTGAATAATCTGTACAATTGAATAAGAGCAAGAAAAGCATCCTCAGACCTTGACAAAATGGGGCACTGTGGGGGGCATCAATATCTGAACTAGTTTTAAAAGAATGGGGGCAATGGAGCATGAATGGCATAATTTTCAAGAGAACAAGGGACTTAGCAGTCTTCATAGCTGTGTGGGATGGAACAATAATACCACCCTCCAAGCTGCTTGGTAATCACTCTACAGAAGCCAAGAGGAGGTTCTGAGAGCATCCAAAACCCACCAATGTTTATGTCTACCCCCCCCCCCCCCAGTACAAATCTTTAACTAACCATCTCCAGATATTTACAGGAGAACCCTCAAAAGAAGATCAACAGCTGCTGCTCAAGTTCCCTAGGGGAAAGCATTCACCATACGTGAATGGCTATCTGCCTAGCTACTTGCTGGGAAGAGTGCTTCTCCTCCTCTCCTTCACTAATATTTCGCAGGTACCAGTGAATGAGCTTTCTCTCCACAAAGTAATTCTTAACGCACAGTGTGAGATTCAAATTGACCCTAAGATGATGGTGCTGGTTTGATCCATGTGATGCAAAAAATATGTGCCCATGCAAAAAGCAGAGAAACAGAGAATTTTATTTTATTTATCGTGTCAGGGGCATCCAGACATTTGTATTACATTGTTAACAAAGCAAACAAACAAACAGACAAAACACAACGTTTGCAAGCTTGGTAGTTGATTAAATGTCCTTTGACCAGTATCTGGCCACTTGGAGTGCTTCCGGTGTTGCCGCAAGAAGGTCCTCCATTGTGCATGTAGCAGGGCTCAGGTTGCATTGCAGCAGGTGGTCAGTAGTTTGCTCTTCTCCACACTCGCATGTCTTGAATTCCACTTTGTAGCCCCATTTCTTAAGATTGGCTCTGCATCCTGTGGTGCCAGAGCGCAGTCTGTTCAGTGCCTTCCAAGTCGCCCAGTTTTCTGTGTGCCGAGGGGAGAGTCTCTCATTTGGTATCAGCCATTGATTGAGGTTCTGGGTTTGAGTCTGCCACTTTTGGACTCTCGCTTGCTGAGGTGTTCCAGCTAGTGTCTCTGTAGATTTAAGTCATTGACGTGTTGGCTGATACCCAAACAAGGGATGGGCTGGAGATGTCACTGCCTTAGTCATTTCACTATTGGCTGCTACTTCCCGGCGGATGTCAGGTGGTGCAATACCAGCTAGACAGTGTAGTTTCTCCAGTGGTGTAGGGCGCAGACACCCCATGATAATGCGGCATGTCTCATTAAGAGCCACATTAAAAGCAGACTTTGAAGTTTCTCAAGAGAGACATGCATGTCAACATGACTGTATTTGGCTAGACAGGAATTGGTTTGTTAAAATGTGAGTGTGTTCAGGGGCTAAAACAAAGGGATAATGTAAGGGATGGACATCTGAGCATATTTCAATTATTTTCACCTTTTTCAGTTCATATGATATAACCAGAACAGGGAGAGAGGGAAAGAGTTCTAGCTCTTTCTGAAACCTTGTAATCCTTACAATTGAGAAGCAACAGACCCAGCCCCCTCCTGTCTCCCACACCTTGGGATGACCCTTTCAGCTGTTTCGGCACTCCTGCTGGTATGCTATAGTTCTCTTGAGGGAAAGAAGACAAAGGAGGGAAGCTTAGGCAGTGGAATGATTACTGTGGGTTTTTTTTCAGTTTATCACAATCGTAGGACAACAAACTGCAACTGGAAATAATGAGGCAGGGGCAGCGTACAGTGTCCCTTTATCTGTGCCCTTCTCCCATTGAGTGGACTGAGACATTGGGGTTGCTGAGCTTTCTTATTAGACCGGTTGTTGTCTGAAAAAACTTATAAAATCCTGATTTAGTAGCTCTTTATCTGTTAAAGGAGTATGCTATCAAAACCAAGTAGTTTAATGGGGAAGAATTTGCTGATTTCCTGGTAACAATTTTCACACTTTTTCCTAGTTTACTGTCCCAGATTAGTGCAACTGTTTTGTATTGCATGGGCTATTCTGCAGGGAGCTATTCTAGCATACTTTAGTTGCAGCTGATAAGAGAGCTGCTTATTTCATTAGGAAAAATAATTAGATTATTGAAGTCATCTTAATACTACCTTTCAATGTAAGAATGCAGTATCTTTGTTTAGTTTTCTTTTCTTCAGTTGCACGCTAGTCTAAATCCTTTAGCATCCACCAAACATTCATTGGGACAAATCCTTTTATTGTGAGGATAAGAGTAGAGTCCTAAGTGACTTAGCTTACTTATCCATCTAATTTATTATAAATTTTAGATTAGGGCGAAGATGAACTGCTTATATGTTTCCACGTGCTTCAAACATGACCACAATTTTAATTAACTGATTACTTAAATTAACTAACTAATAGACCAATCTCAGACTTTGAAAAGGGAATGTTAAGCTGTACTGGAGTCATCCCTTGTTGATGACATTAATGTAACTAGATCTTGTACATATGTCAATTCAGAAAATCCACATTACATTTCCCAAGTGATTTGCATTCTGTTGCTAAGAAAGTTATACCTTTATAAACTGTCTTTATAAGGTACTGCAATATGGTTGATTTTAGTAGTTTTGAAAGAGGTACCGTATTTTTCGGCATATAAGATGACTGGGCGTATAAGACGACCCCCAACCTTTCCAGTTTGGGATCTACTCACCGTATAAGACTATCCCTCTTCCAACACACACCAAATAAAATTTTTAAAAGCATCAGATTTGATTTCAATATGGTAATTTTCCTATTACTGTACCTCCTTCTCTGCCTCTCAGATCTCGCACTGCACTGCTTCCCTGCAGTCTTCAGGAGCAAGATCTGAGAGGTAGAGGAGGAGGAGGTACAGTAATAGGATACAAGGGTGGGCCAGACAGGTAAAGGAGGTGTGTTTCTCTGGGCCCAGAGCCATTTTATCTCTTTTTTCCATACCCCGGGCGCCTCGGACGCCTACATCTTGCTCCGCCCTTCACATACACCTTCCCAGTGAGGCACCCCTTCACCTCACCATTGGGACCACTTTAAGTCCACGAATCCTGATGAATGGATTTTCTTCTACTGTACTTGTACAGCATCACCCTTAATACTTTCATATATACGGCAGGGACGCGGCCACCGCCATTTTTGAGCTCCCCCCACCCTATGTGGCAACCACAGATTCTCCAATCCGGATTGGAAGTTTCAGCGCCCTCTCTATAAGACGACACCCTACGTATAAGACTACTCCTGGTGTATAAGACGACTCCTGCGTATAAGACCACTCCCGTGTATAAGACGACTCCCACGTATAAGATGACCCCTGTCTTTTGAGAAGATTTTCTTGGGTTGAAAAGTAGTCTTATATGCCAGAAAATACGGTAGTCCTTTTCCTGCATGGCAGAGAGTTGAACTGCATGACCCATGCGCTCTCTTCCAACTCTTATCATTCTATGATTCTAGTCCTGTAGCACATAAAAAGGAAGAAAGAAGGGAAGAAGAAAAAAGGAAATCTGGCAGCATCTTTAAGACTAACTTTTTATTTTTTGCATGAGCGCTAGTGGATAGAAATCCACTTCTTTGGATGCAGTACTGTAGTATTAGGCCTTTGTATAGTTGTGAGAGTGGAAAAGAATGTAATAGGATCCAGAAAGGTGTTACTCGCTTAATTTCTTAAAACAAATAGTTTACAGACAAAAATATTAATCTATTTATACTTAGAAATTAACAAATGTTTATTCTTGAAATCAGGACCTTTTTAAATTGTGTAAAAAAATTCAAATCAGGAGATAATTTTGTTACTTAGAAATGGCTAAGAAATTCTGGCAGTAACTTTCTAATAATCATCTTTTAGGAAAGGAGCTAGAGAAGGAGAGATACTGCCATGAATAAGCAGATGGGAAAAGAGGATTGGAAAGGGCAAAGGGCTTCAGTCCACACTCCTGTTCTGTCAGTCTGACATTTTTTGGGCAATTACCCAAGTGCCTGAATAAACCACCTATGCTTCATTTATGCAAGCACACATCCAAATGAATAGTACAAGATGTCCAAGATGACATGGTGTCATGAAGAAGCAAAATGTATTTCTATTCTTGTGTTTGTGATTTTGGGAAATTGGTTTGTATTGCTGTAGAAGAAAATAAACAACTCCATGTTAGTGCTGCATTTGGAAAATGTGTGCTGGTCAGGCAAAGATTCAAAATGGTTAAATGTCCAACAGATGAGTAACTGACTTGACTAGTCATGCCAACTGGGCTTGCACCTGTTCTTTACAGCAGACATGTAGCAAAATAATTGCTCCAGCAGTGATTGGATTGTTAGTAATTTTTCTTGTGACAAGAAGGCTGACATACTCACTGACATTTCTTACCAATCCGTTAGTGCCAGAATTCCCCACTGTCTTCTAAATTGGTAAATAGACATGTTATATTTAAGGGATCACCAAAGTTTTGGCTTAAACACATTGCAGATATTGCTCATATTTAATACCATACTTTAAAATCTGTCTTGGTGTTGGTGATGTCTATTCATTATGAACTGTAAAACACTATGTGTGTTTGGAATCTTATTAGAAGTACAGTAGAGTCCCACTTATCCAGCCTTTGCTCATCCAACATTCTGTATTATCCAACACAGTAAGTATCCCGCCTGGATCCACAGCTCAAGCAGCTCAAGCCAGGGAAGGGGTCTTAGAGGCAGCTTCCCTGGTGGCTGTAGAGGGCGCAGAGGAAGCCCCACACTCAGGGCTGTGGAAAGGATGTTGAGGGCTCCACAGTCTGGTTCCCCAAGAGCAAAATGCACCCCCGGTCCTGGGTATGTGACCCAAAGAAGTTTAGACGGTTTTAATTTTGACCTTTTATTACTGCTGAGTTGTTCAGTCCTGATCTAGGGGCATCCACGGGGAAGACCCCCTCACACATTCCTACCAACTGTGATCTCAGATCTCAGAGCCCAGGCTGGCCCAAAGAGAGAGATGATATATATGAAGTATATAAATATGAGGTATGCAAATTACAAATCAATAAGACTGGATTATAATTATTGCTCTGCATAAATTTAAGCAATATCCTTGTTTTCGTGCTGTTGTATTAACACTTCTGTGAAATAATAAAAAATAAAGTAAGATTTCAGTAGAACAAAGACTTGATATGTTTATTAAAATGTATACAAAAACACTTTTGTAGAGTGTAACAGATGTGTTTTTGACTGTCCTTTCTTCATAGAGTTGGTCTCTTCCAACTCTATACTCATAGAGTTGGAAGAGACCACAAGGGCCATCCAGTCCAATCCTCTCTATGCAGGAATACACAGTCAAGGCACTTCCTTCTTTAAGCTCATTTAGTGGGTTTTGAGAAAGGACATAAACTGTATGTTTTTTATTTAATTGTCTGCCAACTGAGCTGTTATGTGATTACTTAAATTGAAGAAAGGTTCTGCATTCAGTTTTACTCTTTCTTATCAAGTCCTTAAAATGTTTTTAATGAATAAAAATGTTCTCTTCTCCATCCTAAAGTCAAAGAATTGCATTTGTTTATGGTTTAGTTTCTACATTTGCTGTCTGACAAAATAAGAGTTGGGTAGTTTTTATATGCATGTTGGGATCTTAAACATGCTAGTGGTTAGATTTCAGTTTAAGTAATTGTTGAATGTCCATCCTCGCTCTATAAAGCACTTAGGGAACTGAAAGCCATTCCTTCCGTTGCTAAGAAGATAAGTCTCCTCTCGTGGTTTCTATTGTTTACCTTAGGTGGATGGGATAATAACAAATTAATTATATAGGTTATTGGGGAATTTCTAGGTGTATGTGGTGTTGGAGATCTTGTGGTTTTGTTATTTAGAATATTGATGAAATGCTGAAGCTTTTGAAAGCTTTTGGTAAATGTGTAAGAGTTTGCTATTGTAGAAGTAAGAAGGCCATGTTAATTGGGTAAGCTAATTAAGAAGGCAGAGAAGAGCTGAAGAAACCAAGTGCTAAATACGTAGGTGAACATTTTTGGCTCAACAAATCTCAAGGTCCTTCTGTGAGTCTAGCAGGAGCCATATGCTTGGTTGTCAGCAGTCCCGTCAGGGACTGGAGACGGCAGAATCCAGCTGGGAGAAATAAAATGTCTGTACTTGAAGAAGGACAAAAGTAGCTAGCTATGTAGCGTGTTGTGGCTGATCTGCAAATGCTGCATTCTTTTTGCTGGTTCTATTTGCTGCTTGTTTGTAGCTGACCAATTAATGGAAGAAGCAGTTTATGGTCTAGCGTACACCAATTGGAAAGTTAGACCTTTTCAGTCAAAAGTTTGAAACATTTTTTATTCAGTCGAGTGGAACGGACAAGCTTGAATGGATTCCTGGCTCTCTGGACTGGTGAATATCATGAGTTCTTTATTCTTGTGCGGTGTCATTTGCTAATACTATTTTCTATCATCTGTTTTAAAAGGCATTTTTTGTTTCTATTTATAGGTTTGTTGCTTCTGTTTATACTGATTTTATCTATGCAGTGCAAAGCAATATGGTTTGTCAGGAGAAAAAAATAGGATGTGGTGAACTTGTTAAGGAATCAGATCTGAAGACAAATCGTTTATATGGCTTTAATGTTATTTTACTCCTAGAACCTATATTTGGTACCAGCTAAGAAAAATGTATTGTAATGGTTTAGTTGTGAAAATCCATTTCTATCTCATTAAAAGTGATAAGCTGTACAAAAGGCATTGACTTACAGTATTTGAATAGCTTAGGTACTAATTGGTTTTCAGCTGTGCTTTGTCTGGCTCACCTGCAATTTTTTGGTTCATAGCCATGTTTTGCTACAAGGTAGGAGTGTCTGTCTAGTAATTTGCCTGCTGTCCTCTGTGATGTTGTTCCTGGCTTTAGTTCAGTATTTTGCAGTTATAGCTCGATGCCCTAACTTTAGCATGTGAAAAAATATGTTAATGAAATAGTATGTGAGACATTACTAATTTGCTTGATAAGAGCTATGAGATTGCTCACACTTTATGAACTAAATATATACTTTCAAATATGAATTCATTTCCTTCTTGTTATTCTTAAGTAGGCATCTTACAGGGGAATATGAAGCCTGTAAGATATATATTTGTCAGATTGTGCTACATGTTGACCTAATCATATTACATTTTGCAGTTGTGGTGTTGTTTTCATCTTTCATGTTCAGGGTTATGTACTATGTAGAAATCTAACATTTACCTTGGTTTTAACCTGCATTTATCTCTGGGGTCTTACGTATACCACACTACAGATCCTCATAATTAGTGTCATTTGCAATAATGAAGAAAACTTTCACTCTAAAAGGATTTTGTTTTATCTTTAGCTTGCACAGTTTAGGCAAAGAAAAGCACATTCTGATGGGCATGCTCCCAAAAAGCAAAAGAAGAAGAAGAAAGCATCAAACATTAAAGATGAGGAGTTGGTTCAAGAAGGACTGGATATTGACCAGTTACAAGGAGAAGATGAATCCACATATCGATGTCAGAGAGGAGCAGCTGCTACATCTGATTTTGCTATAATACGAACTTTGCATAGTGATGAAATTATCAAGCATGATCAAGCATATACCACAGAAGTAAGTGTTTCTAACTGTGAATATGCTTTGTTAGATTAGATTTGTAATATACAATTATGATGCTACTTCTTTTTGTTATAGAGTTATATTCATGTTATCATTTTATAGTTTCCTCCCTGTTTCACAGTTGCATATGAAAACCTGCTAGAATACATATTTTTAAACTGGTCAGTGCAACTCATGACTCCTCAAGTTCTATATTTGTATCAATTCTTGCATTGTTGTTGTTGTTATTTTTGTTATTTTATTTACATTTAGTTTTTCAAACGAGGGAGACTAAAATGAAAGAAAAGGATCATATGCAATAGAAATTTATGTTTGACAAATAAAAGCTTTCATCATTTGGAGTGAGCTTTGCAGAACAGATTGTGGCTAATAGGCCTGTTCAGAATTGGCTTTCTGAAACTGGAGTTTTACCATGAAAGATTTTTAATCTGTTGTCACTTGAAATGCTGCTGGAGATTGACATCTTCTCTTAAATGTTGAGCTAAAAGGCAGTCTCTCTACCTGGAATGTAAACAAGATAATGCCAGGCCTCTGTGCAACCGCAGATATACATCTGCCAACATGTGAAAACATGTAGTCCCATGTCTGTCTAGCTTTCTAGCAATCTAGCAATGTGTCTAAAAGTCACCTACTAACAATATAACTAAATGTGTAAGGTAAAGCCAAATCATGTTAGTATAAGTAGTTTTTTCAGTTTTTCATTAACATACATTTAAAAATGGATGATTCTATCATGGAACGTGGACTGTTTTGTTTAAACCGACAGCCGGTTAACAACTTTGTAATCATCTTTTGCTCTTTGGTTATTCTATTTAGAAATTAGCTAAAGCAATCAGAAACGTCTCAGGAAATGCCAGTTTTGGTAACTGATGTAAAAAGTATAGAAGGGATTAATATTAGAAAAGTTGTCTAATGGTTCATGTCAGGCAAGCATGGAAAACTAAGAATCCTAGCAGTCAAATAATTGCTACTTGAGTTATATGGTATAGTGTACCCTTTCATTTTTTATTCTGATTCTTCAGAACCGTTCTTTACTGCCAAACACTGTAATCATACACTTAACATCCTCTGAGACACTATATATAGGAAAAGATAGCACAGGAAAGAGCTTAAGTGTTCTCATCTATCAGTATGAACTGACCTCAAATATCATTTCTGTGTCGTTATTTTGACATTAAGCAAATCCAGCTTCTCAAGGTCTTGGAAAATTAGATATGTGCAATAGATGGCATGAGATTTAGCTTTGCAAATGGATATGAAAGTTATTTGAGGAAAGGAATATTGTTATATGGTTTGTGAATATCCCATCTTAATGGCTGGGCTAAGGCCTACTTTTATATCTCTTTAAAACTACATACTTATAGCATGTTGATGCCACTTGTCTAGCAAACTACAAATCCCAGGATTCTGTGCCATGCAGCTATGACAGCATGTGCAGCATCAGAAATCCAGGATTGCTAATCAGTCCCCTTGTTCCTTCCTCTACCTTTTGAAATAAGAAATTATTAGCATGATACATCAAAAATTCGTTGGAGAGCCTATGGTTATCAGATTTGGTCTCACAGCAGATATCAAATTATTTGAAGTCCCCCCCCGTCCCATTCCCCCCCTCCCATAACTATTAACTCTTGGATAGTTGGATTTCTGAGATTTATGTTGGTTTAGCAATCTGTTGTAAACTCCTACCACAATGTATTTGTCCCTCTGTTTTTGTACAGATGCTCTCAACTGGTCTGCTCTAGTAACTCTCATGGATTGCAGTATTGCCTGCATCTCCTTTACCTACCTGCCCAAAGCTTCAGGTAGCTTTGGACAGAGACCCTAGATAGTAAAGTTTTTCTTGAGTGATCACTGCATTGCAGCCTAATGAATTAAGACATTTTGATAGCGTGCATAGTCAACCAAACAGGCATCAGATGACCCCCTGAGAACATCCTTTAAAAAAAAATACACTTTTGAAAATACATTTAACATTGTATTTTTTGAAGTCTATTCCATTTGACAGAAGGTTTCTTGACATTTTAAAACTTCAGTTTTAATATTCTTCAACATAAAAGGTTGTGTATTGCTAGCCCATTTCTTTACTTTTAGTCAAAAGGGGGCAGAAGATATTGTTGTAAATGGGAGACCTGTAAAGCAGACTTTAATTAATAGAAGTACGCATCTTTAATTTTGTCCCAATCTATTTTTCCCCTTTTTTTAGTTGGAAAGTGAGATTTCCACGACTGCAGATGATTATAGTTCAGAGGTAAGAGGAAAATTAATACTTTATAGTCTGCATAAGAGCATTTATTGTGTTTATGGGCTTTTGATTTTTATTTAATATATTTAATTAATATTGCTTGTTTTTATGATGACTTTGAGGAATGAAAATACTGTTCAAAATGCAGCCTAAATTATTATATAATGTGAATAAAATAAAAGTGAAATTTAAATATATATATTTTTTGTGTGTGCAGATATGTTTATAATTAATATATTGAGCCTAAAGTTAGATTGAAGTTAATCTAAGATTCAATTTGCTGTGCATACTAAAACATGTGGGATCAACATAGGCTGCATCTACCTCTGGTGGGCATAAATTTGAGAACACCTGTGTAGCAGTTCCATTGTCAAAACAGCTATTATTATTATTACTATTATTATTGATACACAACAAGATTAGTACACAGCAAACAAGATCGCTATGCTGACACTTCCCAAGTGTCTAGGACTGTGTGATGCATCGACAAATAATGCATGCAGATTGAAGTAAGGTAGCCTTTTGCAGCTGAGAGATGGTAATTTTGTCAGTGCCAGTTGTTTTTACGTGCAAGCCAAGGTCTTTATGCACTGTACCCAGTGTGCCGATCACCACTGGGACCACCTTGACTGGCTTGTGCCAGTCTTTGCAATTCTGTCTTTGAATCCTCATATTGTGTAAACTTTTCCAGTTGCTTCTTGTCAATTCTGCTGTCACCTGGAATTGCTACATCGACGATCCATACTTTGTTTTTTTCCACGATTGTGAGGTCAGGAATATTGTACTCCAAAACTCTGTCAGTCTGAATTCAGAAGTCTCATTATTTATTTATTTACCATATTTATATACTGCCCTTCTCAACTCAGAGGCGACTTGAGGCAGTTTATTATATTGAGTCTCCCGCAGGAGACTCAAAGCAACATAACATAAAAGCATCAGCATACAATTTAAAATATACCAATATGCAAATACTAAAACAGGATTAAATATAAACAGTATTTTAAATTCCTAGTTAAAAACCATTTAAACATGTTCAAAGTAAAAAACCACAGCACACCCTGAATTTATCTGAAAAACCTTCTTCTTTAAAAGCCTGTCTGAATAAAAAGAATTTTGCATGCTGCTGGAAGGACAGCAGGAAGGGAGTCATTCTGGCTTCCCTGGGTAGGGAGTACTAGAGTTGAGGGGCAGCCACTAAGAAGGAAGGCCTGCCCTCTCGTTCCCACCAACCGAGCTTGAGATGGAAGTGGGACCAAGAGAAGAGCCTCTCCTGAACATTTCAGGGCCTGGGCAGGTTCATGTAAGGGAATGTAGTCAGCAAGTTTTTCTTCTTCTAGCACATTTGAATTAGAGGTTGCAGACTTTGGAAGACCTCTAATTCAAACAGAATACAGTGTTCATAACTGCTAATAAAATTCTTAGTATGGTTTTAAATTACCAATATTTCTGACAAACTGCAGATGAATGTTCTCTATATCATAAAAAGGACTTCTGCTGTGCACTTATTCCTTTTTTTCACAACTCTCTCCAATATTATTGTTTTGCAATGGATGCAAAAGGATTAGGTTTTTCTGCTATTTGTGGTTTTAATACTGTGTATGTGCATGTGTGTATATGAGACTGGCATTAAATTGATGTCAGAATATTCACATAAATGATGTATAATTAACTGTTATGTGTCCATAAATAATGTAGGTCTTCAAATTACACTAAACCTTCTTTCTGGAAGGCATGCAATGATACTGAGGAAAACTAACACGAGTAAGGGTAGAAGGTATTCTGCTTAAAACAGTGATCTCTACTAGTAGAGATCTTCTTATCATGAGATTTTTTTTGTTTAGTTATAAGGGAGGAAGAACAGAGAAATTGAGTTAAATAATCAATAGAAATTTATTTTGAGTAATTATATTAGTTGTAATGCAAGAGATGAAATTCATTTTGATTAATAGTGAGTACCGTATATACTTGAGTATAAGCCAAGTTTTTCAGCCCTTTTTAGGCTGAAAAAGCCCCCCTCGGCTTATACTCGAGTCAAAGTTATTTATTATTTTACTGGGTTATTATTATTATTTTACTGACACAAAAACACAGTATGTCACAGCAAACGAGATCTATATGTTGGTTTTCGTATCACAAAATCACAAGTCGAACACTTACCAAGCGTCTAGGAATGTGTGATGTATTTTCGAATAAGGCACGCAGATTCAAGTAAGGTGGCCTTTTGCAATTGACAAATTGTGATTTTGTCAATGTTAATTGTTTCCAAATGCCGGCTGAGATCTTTTGGCACCGCACCCAGTGTCCCAATTACCACTGGGAGTACCTGTACTGGTTTATGCCAGAGCCTTTGCATTTCTTTTCCACCATTGTGATGTCTGGTGTATTGTGTTCCAAAACAGTCAGTCTGGATTCAAAAGTCTCGATTCAAAGTTATTTATTATTACATTTATTGTTTTACTCTATTACTGTTATTACATTTCTATATTTTACTCTATTATTATTTTTATTACATTTATTATTTTACTCTGTTATTATTGGAAGGATACGTAAGCACATTTATACTGAAGAAGGTTAGAGTAATGGTTTCATCAGAGTTGGACAGTCTTATCTTACATTACAGTTTTATGTAAATATTAAAAAACAAACATTTGAGGTACTGATGTCGCAATTAATGTAATGTTATTGGTATCTGTTTTATTTTGAAATGTACCAGTAGCTCCTGCATTTCCCACCCTCAGCATATGCTCGAGTCAATACGTTTCCCCATTTTTTTTGTGGTAGAATTAGGTGCCTCGGTTTATAATCGGCTTATATTTGAGTCGGTTTATACTTGAGTATATACGGTACTTATAGATGTCTCTTATTGAAGACTCCAGAACATCTCGACATCTTCAACTTTATTAATTGAATTTTGAATGTTGGTATAAAATTGGCAAATGCTAAATGGACAGTTTATACATACACACACACACACCCAATAAAACAATGAATGAAATCTCAGGTTTTAATGTCAAAAACAAAAAATAATCCAAAATAGAGCCAGCAATAAAATGTGAGTAGTAAGACACACAAAATTAAAGACTGAATGCCTGCTGGAAGATAAAAGTGTTAGTGCAACAGCAGAATGTTACAAAGGAGGGCACCAGATAGATATTTTTCAGAGGGCAGTCCACAAATGTAGGGTCAATATTGAGAAATCTCTTTTCCCCTTCTTTTCCTATCCTGTTGCTTCCAGATGGGGAAAGACACTGCCCTGTGGCCTTTCAAGGCTCTGTAGTCTGAGTCAGCACTGTGAGATTTTCCTAGAGTCAGCTGCTGCTAAATTTGGTGGTTAGTCTAGGGCAGTGGTGGCGAACCTATGGCTCTTTCGCCTGCTTGCCCGCAGCTTGCTCTTCCTCCCTCACCCACTTGCCTTACGGCTGGTTTTGGGCACTCAGTCTCTTAAAGGTTTGTCACAACTGGTCTAGGGGGTCTAATGTAACCCTTAATTCCAAGTGTGTACCTTCCTTGCAAAATTTCAAAGCTTACCGCATGATGTTATTTAGAACTGTAGGAATTGTTGAATCGTTATTGAGAATACATTGAATAATCAGGTTTGAAGAGAAAGAGGTATTTGTTGTTAGAATACTTAGAATACATTTTAGTCACTATAGATCAGGCATGGACAAACCTTTTAGAATGTGAACACATACCGAGCTGGGAGGGAGGGGGGAAGCCAAAGGCTGGTGCCAGGAGAGCCTGAAGGGGAGGCCAGTGGCAATTGTCAAGGGGGGAATCACACCGGCCAGCCACATGTGCCTGTAGAGTTGTCCTCTTGGCGGGAGGGGGGAGTGCACCATCCTGCCAAGAGGAGGGGAAGAAAAACAGCCAACCTTTAGGCATAATGACCAGGGGAGAGGGGCATGCTGCAGCTCAATGGACTGCATCCCTCATGGAAACAGCAGCAGCAGAGGCACTCTCTCTCAGTCCCTCCCTCCTTTAATTCAAAGAGGGACACAGCAGGAGAAGAAGGGCGGGTCCGCCCCATGTGAGGAGGGGAACTGGGGGAGGAGGTGCCCAGGCTTCAGTGGAGGCCAGGAAAAGGCCGAGCCTGAAAGACTGACAGAAGCCCCACAAGTTGAAGCCCAGCATGCAACAAAGGGAGGCCCTTGCTGCATTTCTAGCTACAGGGATTGGTCTGAGGAGATAGAGAGTGATGGATTGATACGGTAGGTAGGTAGATAGGCCAGAAGGCTCTCACCACGTGCGTGTTTGTCTCCCCTTTTGGCATAAGGTTTTGGCAGGCCGGCACATCTTTATGCTGAGAGGACAGGGAAAAAGAGGAGGGCCGGAGGAAAGCACTCAAGTGGGCTCATCCTGCCTATTGGCCTTACTTTGATCATACCTGCCATGGATAGTTTTTGTGTGTGTATCAGGAGCAACTTGAGAAACTGCGAGTTGCTTCTGGTGTGAGAGAATTGGCTGTCTGCAAGGACATTGCCCAGGGGATGCCCGAATGTTTCACCATCATGTGGGAGGCTTCTCTCATGTCTCTGCATGGGAAGCTGGAGCTGAAGACGGGAGCTCACCCCACTCCCTGGATTCAAATCGCCAACCTTTTGGTCAGCAGTCCTGCCGGCACAAGGGTTTAATCTATTGTGCCACCGGGGGATAGTAAATAGTAGATACTACAGATAGTAGTAAGCCTTTTAAATAATTGAAAGTGTCACACATGTGAACCAATTTTTAGGGTTTATGCTTATAACTAACCTATTAAATAATGAGGTGGGCTTATAGGTTTCTTAGACGGATCTATTTTGGAAGTTAGAACTTGCAAAAGATTTCTATTAAATTATTTCAATGAAAAAAAGTTGGTTTTAAACTATGGCACATTTCCACAATCCTAAGGGATTTGAGACATGTTTTTAGTAACTTTACATTAAATTCTAATGGTGACCCCTTGTGGCAGTAGGTTTTAATGTATTTCAAATACTGACTTTTTGGCTTGAATACTAGAGCAGGGCAAGATTTTTCCACTTGTGACCCCTTTCTTCCTGAGAATTTTTTTCATGACCCTTTTTAAGCCTGAGGAATTTTTACGCAATCTCAGGTATATAGGTCTATAAAATAGCTATTAAAATGTGATGGTAAATAAGCATTTGCAAGGCTTGCTAAGCAAGCTGGTTTTTCTTTATTATGAAGTACAGCTGAAGTGTTTCCTGAAGAGTTCACTGTAAATACTGCACGTTGTTGCTAACAGGTTCATGCCAATGTCTAAAACAGCCACTAGGTGGTGTTCGGAAACCTTTCACTGTTGCAGTATCTTTCATGACCCCATTATTAAGCTAAGGGGCACCATTTGGTGTCGGGAACCATAGTTTCAGAAGCAGTTCACTAGAATAATACAGAAGAAACTATTTCAAATGCATTTAGTTTAAACTATAAACGCTAGCTTGCATATATAAAAGTATTCAGATGTATACTGAAAATTATTTTTTGTC